>NC_059386.1:25467691-25752691 GCF_019703515.2 Myxocyprinus asiaticus
TGCTTTTAAAAAATTCTACTTTGATCTATATAGTTCCATGTCTTCGTCTACTGACGAAGATATTAGAAACTTTGTGGAACCATTAGATCTCCCTAAACTGACGATTGAGCAAAAACATTATCTTGATTCTGAGATAACCTTGGAGGAACTTGGCAAGGTTATTAAGGCCTTACCTACAGGCAAGGCTCCGGGGCCTGACGGCTTTGCCGCTGAGTTTTTCAAATCTTATGCTACAGAACTGGCTCCACTTTTGCTAGAAGTTTATACTTAATCATTAAAGAATGGAAAGCTCCCGCCAACCATGACACAAGCGAGTGTAAAAGTTACCGTCCAATTTCCCTGATCCAGTTAGATGTAAAAGTGTTGTCCAAAATTCTGGCTAATTGATTAAATAAAGTTATGACATCTCTTATACATATAGATCAGGTGGGGTTTATTCGAGGCCGTAGCTCTTCTGATAACATTAGTTGTCTCATCAATATCATGTGGTCAGTAGCGAATGAACAATCTCCGGTCGCTGCCATCTCACTTGACGCCGAAAAGGCGTTTGATATGGTAGAATGGGATTATCTTTTTAAGATTTTGGAAATGTATGGGTTCGGGAGTACTTTTATTGGCTGGATTAAGCTACTTTATAGACACCCTGTAGCGGCTGTACAAAGAAAGAGACTAATTTCAGATTATTTTACTCTGGATAGGGGCACCCGGCAGGGTTGCCCTCTTTCCCCGTTATTGTTCTGGAACCATTAGCAGCCGCGATAAGAAAGGAGGATGATTTTCCAGGGGTGATTGTGGGAGGTATGTCGCATAAGCTTTTGCTTTATGCAGATTATATTTTATTATTCGTCTCTGACCCTACTAGATCTATGCCTTGCCTCCACAGAATTATTCATTCCTTTTCCAAGTTCTCAGGATACAAAGTCAATTTGTCTAAATCCGAAGCTTTGGCTTTGACAGCGTACTGCCCAATAACGGCTTTTCAGCCGGGTGCCTCACAGTGGCCCAAACAGGGAATTAAGTATTTGGGAATTTTATTCCCAGCTAAATTGTCTGATTGAGTTAATTTTGACCCCTTAATAAAAAGGTTTTCGAATGATGTGGACAGGTGGGCTTCATTACATTTATCGATGATTGGGAAGGTTAATGTTATTAAAATGAATTGTATTCCAAAATTCAACTACCTACTACAGTCTCTACCTGTAGATGTCCCCCTCTCTTATTTTAAGCAATTTGATAGTATAGCGAAGTCCTTTATTTGGAATGGAAAGCGTCCCAGGTTTCATTGCAACAAGTTACATAGGCCCGATTGACAAAGGTGGGCTAGGCCTACCCAAGATTTTGTTTTATTATTATGCATTCGGTCTCAGACATTTAGCTCATTGGTCACTTCCACCTGAGAGAGCCCCTCCCTGGTTTGGAATTGAACAGAAAGTTATTGCCCCTATTTTACTACTATAAAGCCTTTCTATTAAACTAATTAGAGAAGTTATGTTGCACCCCATTATCTCGCATCTACACGCGCTATGGACAAAAGTGTCCAGAGTGTTTAATTCAGACATTTATTTAAATGTTGCCTCAAGCATATGGCTAAACCCAAAGTAGCGTATTGGTGAGTCCCCTTTCTGTTGGTCGGAGTGGATTGAGAGGGGTGTTAATACACTCGGTGACCTATATGAGAGTGGTGGGTTGAGATCGTTTGAAAATTTGGTCCAACATTTCAGGATTCATAGATCTCAGTTCTTCAGGTACTTACAGCTGTGCTACCTGCTTTGTACTATTTTTGGGAGTAGCATACACCCCCCTAAAAATACAGATACTCTAGAAGTGGTGATTACTGCTTTTGGAAAAGGTCATGAGGCATCAGTGTATTACTCCCTGTTAATTCAGAGTCTGGGGGATGGAGCTTCATCTTCTCTCAAGAGATTATGGGAGAGAGATTTAAATTTGGTATTGGAGGAGGGAGTGCGGGCAAAGATTCTAAAAAACTTCAAGTCTACATCTAGAGATTCGAGGGTGCGTCTGATGCAATTTAAGATTTTGAATCGATTATATTGGACCCCCTCTAGATTGTATAGACTTGGTTTTAAAGACACACCCACCTGCTGGCAATGCCAATCAGAAGACGGGGACACAACCCATGTTTTTGGGGGATGTGTTAAAATACAGGAATTTTGGTTAAAGATTCAGGGATTTATGTGTGATGTGTTGGACACAAGGTTTTCATTTTGCCCCAGACTCTGCATTTTGGGTGATAGGGAAGTCATACATTTGGGGATAGCCACTTGAGAGGTTGGGTCCTGGCCAGAGTTATGGTGGCCAGGTGAATAATACTCAGGGGGTGGAAGATGGCTGGGGCACCCTCGTTTCGGGAGTGGTGCGGGGAGATGAGCGAGGTTGTGGCATTTGAGGCGGCAATCTTCAGAAGGTTAGGAAAGTGGGATTTGTTTAATAGGAAGTGGGGTGGATATTTTGAATTTTTGGAGGGTTCTTGGGGAGGGGCAGTTGAGAGGGATTTATGATTTTTAATTTTTAGTTTGATGTGTACATGCACTCCTGCTTTTTGAAGTTTTTTTTTTTTGTTATAATTGTAAGAGACCACTGTAATGCGTGTTTGTGTCGGGTGGGGGGATGTTTGGGGGGAAGGGTTTAATTTATATATCTGATTCCGTATTTTATGTTGTGTCTATTGGTTTTTTATGAATGGAATCAAGAAAAATTTTAATAAAAAAAAAAAAAAAAAAAGACATTTTACTCAAATACATACCTATAAATAGTAAATCCAGAGAACTGATAATTTTGCAGTGGTCTCTTAATTTTTTCCAGAGCTGTACCTCTTTTCCCATGTGCTTCACCTCTTTACAGCCAGATATATACTTCCTGCTTACAAGGTCACATGACAAAAATTATGTACAGTTGCCTAGATACATCTTACCCCACTTTCCCCTATTTGGAAAAAAAAAAAAAAAAAAAGTACCCTCACGGTACATGTACAGAACAATTGTTGTTTCATGGTATGTTTTGTACTGTTAGGGTAGTTTTGTAAGTCAAATGCTGACCCTACATGTCAGAGTGCTTTTATTAGTGGGTAACTACTAAGTGCCCATTGTACTAGTTTGTGAGTTCATTTCTCTGAGAGTGCTTAGAACTGCCATCTCATTCAAGACATGGTTATGCCTCCTAAAGGCATTCTGACTCAGGGAGCATAATTAAAGTCTCCTTCCTCCACCTGTCAGGCTCTGGCAATAACACAGGAGTATTTAATTGAACAAGCTGCCTTTTAATCAAGATACTTGCACTTCCTGTGGCGATAGGAGTGTGTGCCCATGTCACACCTGTGATGTAAGGTGTCAGCTGGTTTAATTTTTGCGAGACCTCCCTGGGTTTCTCGGCAAAGAATTAAAATGGGAAATTAAGAACAGACTACAGATTAAGAAAGAATACAGAATACCGTCATATTTTTTAATATATATATTTGAAAATTATGTATTATAAAATTATTTCAACTAATTAAAAAGAAATACACAAAAACGCATATGCAATTGTAGTTCTTTACATAATATGTATAGGTGTTTGTGATCAGTACAGGTATGGTACTGTATTGAAGCATCTCCTGCTCTACGTTGAGGTGAACATAAAACTTCAATCATTCTTAAGTTATCAATAGATACAGTATAATTTTAAGTCTAGTCATCACTGAGAGCACTTCCTAACCAGTCCTTGCTGTATTTCACTAGAAATTTGCAAACTCGCCATGTATACTTTATGTAAGTGTTACGCAAAAATAAACATTTTATTTTTGTCTTATATGCGTTGTATTTTTGCTTTGCTTCATGTCTCATGTTATTTATTGTGTAATAAATAGATGTTATCAGGGCTGGTATTAGGATGCAATCTTTGGTAGGGCACTTGTTTGTTTATAGCTAAATTATGTAACTTTTTCTGTGTTAAAATACTTTCTCCTATCCCAGCTAATTATGCAGAGACAACTATAAGTAAGCCATTCATTGGTTAATTTTCTCAAAAAATGTAAACACTGTGTCTCTGTGGCACTATGAAAATTCCCGTGTTTGTTTTAAGTGGCCCGCTTAGACCCGCCCCAACAACATTACTCAACCAATGGCGTGAGTTTGGGGTGGGACATTTGACTGTTTGAACAACTGCAGGCGAGGGGCGTATTCAGAAATCTGTTTTGAAAACGTTTATTTTTGCAATTCCATTTGGTGACGCTAATGTTGCAGAAATTACATACTTCAGCTTTAAGGGGGGCAACGTTCATCATGCCCCTTGATTATGCTGTCAGTCAGGATGGGGGCATCAGAAGTTTTTGGCCCCTAGCCCCCCCTTAAAAACGGCCATGGATGTTAAAGAAAACAATCATTTTGGTGAGATTAATTATATAAAATATAACACATTCAAAAAAAGTATGCAATTAATTATGTCCCCGGAATGCTATAAGGAAGATTCCTGAGCAATTCAAGCTTGAAGTACCACCTGTTTTCTCCAGGGAGCAGTAAGCGAAACTTCAGCTGTATAGGCAACATGCAGCTTATACTGAGAACAAACCAACCCTTCAACGGACAGCACGACATGAGAATGCGTTCTTGCGTTCAAAACACAGATTGATGGAGTGCAAATCCAAGGTATCTCAAGATGTGTTTTTCTAAGTATTACACTAAGTTTAACTGAACACAGTGACCTAAAAATGGTGTGTTTATGATGCAACGGAACAAAGTGAGATGATCCAAACGCATCCGTCTGACACAGGTGCACACTGATGGGTTCTTAGACAAGCCTTCATAATAAGCCTCGAACTGATTGAAAAATTCAGTTGCAAAATGGATGGCTGTGAACTGTAGGCCAATGATTGGCTTACAGTATGTTCAATAATATGCAAATAAACAAAACATTGGATTCTAAAGCCACTTTTTGTATTGTCTTATCAATGCTTAACATAGCAACAACCAACCCAGGCTAGCAACCTGGCTCAACCAATAGTGTCTGGGGTGGGACTGTCTCTTTAAATCAACCAATGACAGATGGGAGACACAGTCGTCATTATTTTAGCAGTTCTGTTTGGAAATTGCACCCTATAAAGAAATTGCTAAAAGAAATGGTTAGGATTAAAGCTGAAGTGTGTAATTTTTGCAACACCAAATGGAATTGCAAAAATAATCACTGTTTTCAAACAGATTCCAGAAAACTCCTCCTGTCTACCATTGGCTGAACAAACAGATAGTCAGTCCCACACTCACACCATTGGTCAAGCCAGTGTTGCTGTGTTGGGCTAGATGGACTGTTTGAATAAAACGAACAAAAAGAAGAATGCTTGATAGTGTCAGATTAATAGTTCAGACCAAACCTAGCAAGTCAGTCCACTGGCGGCCATCTTTGGAACACTCTCTGAAAGCTATTTCCACTCGTGAAAGTGCAGCTCCAAACTACAGTTTAAGTCAGAAGTTTACATACACCTTAGCCAAATACATTTAAACTCAGTTTTTCACAATTACTGACATTTAATAGTAGAAAGCACTCCCTGTCTTAGGTCAGTTAGGATCACTATTTTAAGAATGTGAAATGTCAGAATAATAGTGGAGAGAATAATTTATTTCAGCTTTTATTTCTTTCATCACATTCCCAGTGGGTCAGAAGTTTACATACACTTTGTTAGTATTTGGTAGCACTGCCTTTAAATTGTTTAACTTGGGTCAAATGTTTTGGGTAGCCTTCCACAAGCGTCTCACAATAAGTTGCTGGAATTTTGACCCATTCCTCCAGACAGAACCGGTGTAACTGAGTCAGGTTTGTAGGCCTACTTACTCGCACACGCTTTTTCAGTTCTGTCCATACATTTTCTATCGGACTGAGGTCAAGGTTTTGTGATGGCCACTCCAATACCTTGACTTTGTTGTCCTTAAGCCATTTGGCCACAACTTTGGAGGTATACTTGGGGTCATTGTCCATTTGGAAAACCCATTTGCGACTGAGCTTTAACTTAATGGCTGATGTCTTGAGATGTTGCTTCAATATATCCACATAATTTTCCTTCCTCATGATGCCATCTATTTTGTGAAGTGCACCAGTCCCTCCTGCAGCAAAGCACCCCACAACATGATGCTGCCACCCCCATGCTTCATGGTTGGGATGTTGTTCTCAGCTTGCAAGCCTCACCCTTTTTCCTCAAAACATAACGATGGTCATTATGGCCAAACAGTTAAATTTTTTGTTTCATCAGACCAGAGGACATTTCTCCAAAAATTAAGATCTTTGTCCTCATGTGCACTTGCAAACTGTAGTCTGGCTTTATTATGGTGGTTTTGGAGCAGTGGCTTCTTCCTTGCTGAACAGCCTTTCAGGTTATGTCAATATAGGACCTGTCTACCTGTTTCCTCCAGCATCTTCACAAGGTCCTTTGCTGTTTTCCTGGGATTGATTTGGACTTTTCGCACCAATAGACATTCATCACTATCACAGAATGCGCCTCCTTCCTGAGTGGTATGATGGCTGCTTGGTCCCATGGTGTTTATACTTGCCTGTTTATACCTATTGTTTGTACAGATAAACATGGTACCTTCAGGCATTTGGAAATTGCTCCCAAGAATGAACCAGACTTGTGGATTGTGGACAATTTTTTTCTGAGGTTTCTTTTAATTTTCCCATGATGTCAAGCAAAGAGGCACTGAGTTTGAAGGTAAGCCTTAAAATACATCCACAGGTACACCTCTAATTCAGTACACCTCCTATCAGAAGCTAATTGGCTAACTGCCTAAAGGCTTGACAATTTTCTAGAATTTTCCAAGCTGCTTAAAGGCACAGTTAACTTAGTTTATACTCAATTAAAAGTGAAACAATCTGTCTGTAAACAGTTGTTGGAAAACTTACTCATGTCATGCACAAAGTAGATGTCCTAAACGACTTGCCAAAACTATAGTTTGCTAATATTAAATCTGTGGAGTGGTTAAAAAATGAGGTTCAATGACTTCAACCTAAGTGTATGTAAACGAATGGGGAAAGACCGAAATCTCCCAAACAGTTGGTCAAGATTACATTTTCACTTTTAGGTGAAATCAATCTATTAATTTTTTACAAATTGTTGACTCTGGAATACGAGACAGAATTTAAACATAAATTAAATACATCAGTTAAACCTCTTTGAACATGACCCATCTCAAGTGAAAGGAGAAGGGTATAGCTGCAGGCAGAGCTCCAAAATGGGGCGTGAGCTCCAAATCGCCATTAAAGAAATAGAGAGCCCCTAATCTAACCGTGAGTGGAAGTGACGGCCCCTTTTGGAGTTGGTGCAACCCCCTTTTGGAGTTACCATGCCCCTTTTGGTATAACCCCACCCCTTTTGGAGATTCCACCCCCATTTGGAGGTCACCGGCCTGCAGCTATACCTACTCGAGTGAAAGGCAGCAAGCATTGTTGTGCCTAAACAAATCTCTGTAACTAAAATAAGATGCTTATTTCAGTTAAAATGTAAAATGGATTTCTCCAGTTAAGAGGTCCAGATTAAGCAGGGGAAAAAGGTGACTGATGAATTGCATGTAGAGAACAGGATTTAGTGTCCCACTCTCTGGTTGAGTAGTAAATTAAAACGGTGTACTTCCAGTCCAACCGTTCCCTTACAAAAAAGGTCTGCCATGTTACATAAATCCCCTGAAACTGCCTGAAGATCGGTCAATGCAGTACAAAACACCCACATACAGGGGCAAAAATAAATAGAATGTTTGGTAAAGATTTCACAGGCTCAATCCAGATCTGTGGTCATAAAGACATGTTATAATGGATCCTATTTTTATAATACAGGATAGAGGACTCGAGTGCACACAGGAGGCTGTGAGTGTTGGCAGTCTGGTGCTGGATGAGGGGAGGGACTGGACCCAGGGAACGGATGTAAAGAGGACAGAAAGGGAGCCAACACTCACTCATCCACATAAACACTGCTGAGCTAATTCTCACACAGCACGTCACACAGACAGGGCCAAACAGCAGGTGCGGACAGGCAGGCAGACACACACACACACACACACACACACACACACACACACAACAGTGAGTAGTTGAATCTCACAAAACATGTCAAGAACATATCCAGGTCATATTCACCCCAAATATTTAAAGAAACTCATTATTTTGCTTAAAACTAAAGTGTGTAATTACTGCACCACTATCACCAAACGGATTTGCAAAATTAATGACTAATACATTTTCAAACAGTTTCCAGAAAACTCCACCCTTCTTCCATTGGTTGTACTAACAGAAAGTCCTGCCTCAAACTCATTAGTCGAAACAGTATAAGCTGGGATTTGAAAATGAAATGTAACAATGAAAAAATTACATCAGTTTTAAAGAAAATAAAATACCATTTAGTATGGAGGACTTGGTGTGCCACAAAAAAAAAAAAAAAAAAAAAAGCTCTTTGGCTGAACTTGATTCAATCGTGGACAGTGGTTCCAGGTGTTTGAAATTAGTTTTCGTAACTTAAAATTACTATGTAATCTCAACATAAACATTTTGTGTAGAAAGAACCTAGCTGAATTGAGTAAACCCAACAAAATTAGACATGTCAGTGTAACTCAAATAATCTATTTTATTTCTTTATGTACTAACTAGTGAAAATGAATGTATGCATGCTAAATACATGCTGGTTGGAAGCATTACAGAGTGTAGTTTAGTAACTATGCAATGGTTAGAACAGCTATTGCTCAATGAAGCAAACAATCAATGTGAGACATCTCCCTCCGTTCTTCACCATAATGGTAACCCCCAAAACTCCAACATAACAGCTACATTAACACCACAAAAAGTATTCATGTACTGCCAATTCAAATGGATTAAGTAAACTTCCATTTTACAAATTTAAATGCATAGAACTCAATGAAATCAAGTCGTAACACAATGTTCTAGAATTGTGTTGCTTTAGATAATTTTAATTAAGTAAACTGAACAAGTAGATAAAATCCTTTGAGTGCATAATAAATCTTTCTTTAAAATCATCAATGTATATATGTCAATACATTTCAAAATAAAAAAGTAAATAAGTCTCGAAACATCAACAAAATAAATATTCATGTCAATAAATGCATCAAAGTTCAAAGGAAAATGTATATATAGCATTTAAAAGTAGTGTTGACAGTTATTGTGTTTGTGGTCTTCGTTTTGTTTTTTTACTTAATAAAAAACAGAATCTCAAGTGTTTATTGACACATTTCATGATTTATTTGACATGATTTGACATGATTTTACTTAGTATTTTATTTCTATTTTCTTTTAATTTATTGACATATTTATTGATACATTTCATGATTTATTTATTGAAATATTTATTGACATAAATATTGATTCTTTTATTGAAAGATTTTTTTTTTATTAATATGGCACACTGAGTCCTCCATAATTTGGGGCCATTGAGATTTTCCTGCCAATTATATTATATTATTTGCAAAAAAGATGTTAGTTTTTAAGTATTAATACATGGTAGTATTTGTTGTATACTGCCTTAATGCAGCTTTTGAAAAATTACTGTATTACAGAATTTAGTTTCTGCATGCAGTAATGAGAATTAATCCGTATGCATTATCAGAAATGAGAATTTGAGATTGCATTGAAGGAGTATGACATTTTGGGGTGAAATGTGACCTATGCATTTTTTCGTGAGATTCACCATTGATGGGCAACTAGTAACGTGATTCAAAACTAGAATATAACAGTATATCACATCATTTATTTGTTTCTCGTTTTAATTTATATAAATATACTGTTAATATTGTGCATATCCTTTAGTTTGTTTAGGACCCAAAAATATTTAAAAACATGCTAGAGAAACCAGTGAACAAGAAAAAAAAAAAATGTCCTTATCCTCCGCATATGAAACAAAACGTCAAAATAGGAACATTATTATAACACATATAACAGCATTAGATTAACTCTGAACAGCCAAAGGAACATTTCCATAATTTTTTTGGATTTCGCAGTCTGGGGGGTTTGGGGAGAGGCAGTTTACAATTGATGCAAAACAATAATGTATTTTCAGATTGCTCAGTCCCAGCTTTGTATAAAGCATTAACCTGCAGGTAATTCATAAGCCAAGGATTTACCGGCTAAAGCAATGCATTAAGTGCAGTACGCTTTAACAAAACATTCACTTTCAACAGATTGTATTCAGTGAAAGCCATGCATGCAAAGAACAAGACCTGTGACCTTAAATGAAAGTTGCTACATCACTGCCCAGCTGTTGATGAAGCCATGACATCTATTCAGAACATAAACTGAGCAACTTTCCAGCTGCTGCTGCTGCAACAGCCCATGTGTCAACAATTCTTTCTCTCCGGGCTCATAAACAATTTACAAAAACATACCGTTCTGACGCATGATATATCACAATATGGCCTGGGGGTAAAAAGACAGTCTTGGACCCACCTGAGACTTTGGTTTATGTATACAACTCTTATTTTGACATTTCATCATGTAAAGCTAACAGATGAGTGTGCAGGAGAAGGAGAGCAAAAAATAAAAAATAAATAAATAATAAAAAAAACCCTCACTAAAAAGGACACAAAAAAATAAATAAAGGAGTAATGTAGCAGTAATATGAAATGTTAGGGTATGGAGTTTATAAGTGCTCGTAATTGAGCGGTGTAATGCTAAATAATTGCTTATTTGAAATATAAAAAATGTTCCCTCCCTTCAAATAATTTGAAATTGTATTATTTCCCTATGGTGCCATGTTCCCTTTTTGCAGATGTTTACTCAATGAAAACTTGTTTTTGAGTAGATGAAGCGATGCTTTGTGGACTAAAATGATCAATACATTCACAGTTAGAGGGGACAAACTACATAAACAAAATGAAACAAAAAACACTCACTAATATCTATATATAAACACTGCCTGAAGAATAAAGCTAGAGTACATAAAGACTTATGAATGAGCACCTGTCTTGACATTCTTTGACTGACGAAACACTTGAAAACTTTATTGTAATTTGTATGTCCCACCCCACTAAAAAAAAAGAAGAAAAAAAAAAAAGGGTTTGTCAACTACAAAATCAATTTATATGACAAATAAGCAGCATTGCAAACGTAGAGGAAATGTAGTACATCACTATAATATGCACGGATACAATTTTACACCTTGAATTTTATAATGGAATGTTATGCATTTCATATTGCAGAACAAAAATTAGACTTCTCTCCCTTTCCAAAAGGTGTTTCTCTGAAATAACATATAGCACATATACTGTATATACACATTCATTTTCCTGTTCTAGCCGAACATAAAGTAAGTGCACAAACACAGGAAATGGAAAGAGCGCATCCAGTGCCTGACAACACAGAAAGCTTAATGTCACCTCCAGACATTTTTGTAACATTGTCGCTTTAAGTCGTAACGTCATAATCTCTCTGTGTTGTCTCCAGTCACAAAGCTCAGATCATCAGAGATCAGCTGCTCGCCTGAGAATGACAGACATATACATTTTCAAAAAGACAGCACACACTCTGCCAGAACACAAGTAAGAAACTAGAAGTTAAAACTATAATAGGCTGGTACACACTTTGCTTTCTGTCCCCAGCCCACCCACAGAGGAAATTAGAGACTAAACAGGTGGCTGACCTGAGCACATCTCAATTTTTTTTATTCAAGCAAAGCACTTAGTGTAATTACATTTATCTTATCCTACAGGTTTTGTGATTAAGTGCTTCTCCAATATAGAACACAATATGGTATTAAGGGGAGGTATAACAGGCATACATGATGATTTGGTTGGATTTAATTTTTACTTTAACATCCAAAATATTAGCCATTAAAATGTATAAACATGTAATATTTATATCACCTTTGCGAATGTAAATTAGAATCAGTCGTGACATATCCTGTGGAGTCTACATCACTTTTTTTAGCATGGTCTGGTTACTTAATAAGATAATGATTGCATATGAAAGTCCCAATACAAAAAATATTGTCACTTTCAAGCACTGAAAGTGTGGAGGCCCTATTATTCTTCTAAGGATTATTATTATTAGGGTCCAAACACTGAAACTGTGGAGGACTATTGTTCTTCTAAGGATTATTATTATTATTCTTTTTTCAAGGTTTTCAGTACTTTTGGGGTATTTAACATGTGAAAACTCTTGAAATTTTGCACACACCAGAGTCGTCTGTCATTAGGGCTGGACAAAGTTGTGGGGGGGGGGGGGGGGGCTCTGTAGCGCCCCCTTGAAAATGGACATGTAAGGGGGCTCTGTAGCACCCCCATTTTCACCTACAGTCACCAAATTGGCTCATATATATTTCTCATCAAGCCGAACAACTTTCATACTCACAGTCATTAGCATCGCATTTTTGATTTTCTGAAAATCGCAGGCTCTGAACTTTTAAACACTCCTAGGGGATTCATGTGACTGGCACTAAATTTGTGCAACATCATGCCAAGACTAAATTGAGAACAGATTTTTGATATTTTTAATGGTGTCACCAAGGCGATGCAATAAATTTATGGCAAAAAATGAAAAACAGGATGTGCCTTATATCTTCTGTGTGTATTGTGTGATTTTGATGAAAATTCAGCTGTATGTTTGGTAATGGAGATGTTATAGTCACGGTCATAGCGCTACCAACTGGCAGCAGGAAGTATGGCACTTTTAACAGACTTTGAAATAGCCGTTTACATGAATTGCTTCAAAATTATTTAGAATAATGTCAAGACACTGCTGATGTAAAATTGTAAAGGAATATTTGATATCTTAAATACTGTTTCCATGGCAATGCATTAATTGTTATTATTCCTTCCTATACAGTGCACCCGGAAAGTATTCTATAAAGTATAATAAAATCACATGTACATAAGTATTCACAGCCTTTGCTCAATACTTTGTTGAAGCACCTTTGGCACCAATTACAGCCTCAAGTCTTTTTGAGTGTGATGCTACAAGCTTGGCACACCTATTTTTGGGCAGTTTCTCCCATTCTTCTTTGCAGGACCTCTCAAGCTCCATCAGGTTGGATGGGGAGCGTCGGTGCACAGCCATTTTCAGATCTCTCCAGAGAGGTTCAATCGGGTTCAAGTCTGGGCTCTGGCTGGGCCACTCAAGGACATTCACAGAGTTGTCCCGTAGCCACTCCTTTGTTATCTTGGCTGTGTGCTTAGGGTCGTTGTCCTGTTGGAAGATGAACCTTCGCCCCAGTCTGAGGTCCAGAGCGCTCTGGAGCAGGCTTTCATCAAGGATGTCTCTGTACATTGCTGCATTCATCTTTCCCTCAATCCTGACTAGTCTCCCAGTTCCTTCCGCTGAAAAACATCCCCACAGCATGATGCTGTCACCACCATGCTTCACTGTAGGGATGGTATTGGCCAGGTGATGAGCGGTGCCTGGTTTCTTCCAGACATGACGCTTGCCATTCAGGCCAAAGAGTTCAATCTTTGTTTCATCAGACCAGAGAATTTTGTTTCTCATGGTCTGAGAGTCCTTCAGGTGCGTTTTGGCAAACTCCAGGTGGGCTGTCATGTGCCTTTTACCGAGGAGTGGCTTCTGTCTGGCCACTCTACCATACAGGCCTGATTGGTGGAGTGCTGCAGAGATGGTTGTTCTTCTGGAAGGTTCTCCTCTTTCCACAGAGAAATGCTGGAGCTCTGTCAGAGTGACCATCGGGTTCTTGGTCACCTCCCTGACTAAGGCCCTTCTCCCCCGATCGCTCAGTTTGGCTGGGCGGCCAGCTCTAGGAAGAGTCCTGGTGGTTCCAAACTTCTTCCATTTACGGATGATGGAGGCCACTGTGCTCATTGGGACCTTCAATGCTGCAGAAATGTTTCTTCACCCTTCCCAGATCTGTGCCTCGATACAATCCTGTCTCGGAGGTCTACAGACAATTCCTTAGACTTCATGGCTTGGTTTGTGCTCTGACATGCACTGTTAACTGTGGGACCTTATATAGACAGGTGTGTGCCTTTCCAAATCATGTCCAATCAATTGAATTTACCACAGGTGGACTCCAATCAAGTTTAGAAACATCAAGGATGATCAGTGGAAACAGGATGCACCTGAGCTCAATTTTGAGTGTCATAGCAAAGGCTGTGAATACTTATGTACATGTGATTTTTTTTTCGTTTTTTTTTTTATTTTTAGTAAATTTGCACAAACTTCTTTATGTGGTATTGTGGGGTATTATGGGGTATTGTTTGTAGAATTTTGAGGAAAATAATGAATTTAATCCATTTTGGAATAAGGCTGTAACATAACAAAATGTGGAAAAAATGAAGCACTGTGAATACTTTCCAGATGCACTGTATTTTGGTGTTTTTGAGGCACTTGGCATGCTTAAAATATCATGAAATTTTGCACACACATCAGAGTTGTTAGCCATTAGGTCTGGGCAAAAGTTCACGCATGGGCGTGTAGGGGGGCTCTGTAGCGCCTGCCTTAAAATGGGTGTGTAAGACGGCCTCTGTAGCACCCCCACTTTCACCTACAGTCACCACAATTGGTACATATATAGTTCTCATCAAGGAACTATAACAATGTCTGCCCAACAGGAAGTCAGCCATTTTGGATTTTCTGAAAATCGCAGGCTCTGAACTTTTAAATACTCCTCCCTAGGTGATTCATGAGACTGTCACCACATTTAGACAATGTTGTCAAAACACTGAAGATGCTAAATTGCAAACAGATTTTGATATATCGAATGCTGTTGCCATGGCGATGCATTCAATTAATGGTTAAAAATGGGAAACAGGAAGTGTCTCATCTTCTGTGTGCAATGTGTGCTTTAAATCAAAATTGAGATGCAAGTTAGTCTTGGGGGCTAATCCCATGGATCCCATTGCCACCACCTGGCAGCAGGAAGTGTGGCTCTTACAACCTCTTCAACTCTGCGTAGTGCCGCTATGTAGCGTAGGGGTGCTGTTGCGAAAAAAGCTTACTCTTAAAATGTTAGTCACTGAATAAATAAGTCAGCCATATGTGGTTTCGTTTGAAAGCTTAGAATCTGAACTTATCATAGATAACCAGAACTTCTGCATTTATGTTACATAAAATAAGACCTGAAAACATTTTTCGCAAATCAGCGCCACCTAGAGGTCATGTGGTAGAAATATTAGTCTTTCAAATAGCACTTAAATAGACAAATCATATATCAAATGAAAGCTCTCATTTTCAGGCATGCAACTGTACAGTTGATTTTGTTGCCCTACTACCACAGTTTTAAAGATCTTCAAAAGAATCACAAAGTGAAATATGATTTCTGTAAGACATCAAATATAAACGTATTTTTTTTAGCGCCAATCACTACTGCTGTAAGCCCCAAACAGCTAAAAACTTTATATCTGCTTTTACCTTAAGCTTTTTTTAAAAAAAAACAAATTGCCATTTTTTACTTGTCTGTGAGCTTGCTTGTGTGAATAATCCAATGTTATATCTTAGATGTCCAGAGCAAAATATGTGGTCCAGCAGGATAAGCATGCTAAACAAACCACCGTAAATGTATGTTATCAACTATTGATGATAAAAATGTTATACATTATTGCAAAGGGGAGGATTTCTAATGACACCTAGATTAAGCTTCTAGTCCTCTAAGGCAGAGATATTTGATGAAACAATGGGAGTGGTGCATGAACTGAAAATTAGACTGAATGTCTATGGACGAGCACATCTGTGAGGGCTAGAATGCATTAGAGCACCACCCACAATTCATATTGGCATTTTGTAATGGAAGGTGATGGAGGAAAAATTCCTTTTTCTAGTAATTTCAGCCATGTAGTGGAATAAAATAAGACTTCTTGGAGGGAAATAGTGTGAACAGAACCAGAATTACATGCTTACATGTTTTTTTTTTTCTGTTCAATGTAATAATTGTAAACACTATTATTTATGAATAATTGGAGTCTTTTTTTTTTATTTGGGGGGGGGGGCAATTTTTGCCAATTAGTCCACAGTATGTGTAAATGGTGAGATTTTAAATTTGAGTGTGAAAAATTACAGGCAGCAGCGGGTTAAATATATTGTATGTATGCTAAAATGTATTTTTTAGATGTACACAAGCATATAAATAACTTCAAAGCTAATAGACACAGACTAAAAGCCACAAAACTCCAATACTAAACCTAGGCAGGGTAGTGTTCTGGTATCGAACTGGCAGTCTCCGGCCTCCAGAGCCACCGCTTCATCCTCGTTCTCCGTGTCACAGTCCAGCTCGCTGTCACTGCTCATGCTTGGCAGCACATGGTGGGCTTGCTTTTGACAGAGTAGACCTGTGGACGGATGCCCATGTGTTCATATGAACCAGCAGATATTGTTCCTGTTACGTTCACATCCGTGTTTTTCTATTTTAGCTATGCATCATTTCCTTTTGTGGACAACAATGCAGCACACACGGGAATGTTACTCAACATGATTTTCCTGATAGGAACCGCAGGCCTTTGGAAGTATAAATAACTGATATATTCCAAGAACTCATCTAATTTCATGTGCAGCTAAATGACAGTGGCATATAAATCAGTGTGTGCAATTACTCATCATGGCAAGTGACTTCATGCTGCAGTGAGTTATGATCCATGTTTTTTCTGTGAGTTTTTGAGAACGGATCTTCACATCTCACCTTCATCAGGGTGTGAGGAGGAAGAGGAAGACAGCTCGGCCAGTGACTGCAGTGACTGATGGATCTCCCTGGTGCTCTCTTGATCACAGTTGAGAGAGGTGTCCGTCAGCAGGGTAGGCCTGAGGGACACAATTTTAGCAAATGAGTGCATTACTGTAAGTGTAACTTTGGGCTTATCAAAAGCAGTGTTTAAAAACTTTTATTAGCGTAAAGAATACTTTTTCCACAAGGCCCGACTTGAAAGATATCTTTCACACAAATTCCTCTCAACAACCTATTCAGTCATTTCAACACAAAACATTTCAAATAGTGACATATTTGGCTGATGAAATGTAGACATTGTGTCATGTTATTTTATTAGTTTATGTTTAAGTGCAAAAACAAAACACAAACAAAAACTAATATAAAAATAAAAACAAACACCACAAACCAAAACGCAACAAAGAACCAGCAAAAGCTAATAAAAACACAAAAACAAAAATCAAACACAACATTAAACTAAAAATATTTTTTTAAAACACACAACAAAAACACAAAACAAATAAAAAAGAAAACAAAACAAACAACCGAAAAACTAAAAATTAAAACAAACAAAAACACAAAAAACAACCCCTCAATAAAGTCTAAAGTCTAATCTCTTACTTCAGAAAAATGCAAAAACAATTATTTATAGAATCAGAACAGAACTCTGATGATCATAATGGATACACTGACTATTGCTCCACCACTGTTATTTCTTTCCCACATTCAAAGATTGTTAATTAAAAGTACTCCATGTCTCATTTTAACCAATATAGTTACCATTTACTGGATTTGTTCATGAATGGATACACACACATACAGTCTATAGAATATGATGCAAGGCCGATAGCTTGTTTCAGTATATTACCCAATAGCTGGAGTCCTGCACTGTTTGGTGGCGGGTGCAGCCGCTCCATTTAGAGCCGTGATGCTGAACAGGTCTGAACGTGAAGCTCCATACAGCAGCTCTTCATGTTTGGAGCCAGAGGGCTTATCAGAGGAAGAGGAGCTGTTTCCCAGAGAGGGAGGAGAACTCTGCATACTGTGTGCTTTCAAGGAGCCTGCAAAACACAGATAATATCATTTCAAGAAATTTAAATGAACCCTGAAATATCAGGGTTGAGTTCCCCAAAAACTCTTTTAGCTTTTTCCCGCATGCATCTATTCAGATCATTCAAGTGGGATTAAAAGGTGCGTTTCAAAGTAATTGAGCTTCTGATGATAATGATGAGGTCGGAAGTTCATTGTTCTGACCATCCAAGGAAGAGGGACCCTCTCTGGGACACAGAGCAGGTTCAGAAGGGGACTCTCGACCATCGACTCCTCTCAGTTCATTTTCACCAGCATCCACAGCCCTGCGCAAAGAGAGCCCACCCAACAATCCCACGCTCTGCTGCTTATGAGAACCAGCCTTCTTCACTCCTGAAACAAAGATCAAAAAGTCATGCTACACACGTACACTTTTTTTTGGACAAACTTGAGTAAATATGCGTTTCTCATGAGCTTTAAAACCTTTTGATCTTAAGGCTCATCCTTATATTTCTTTAAATTAGTATTGTAGAAAAATATAAATTGTGCCAACATATTAATTTCTTTTCCAAGTTAAGTTTTTTTATTCAACAACATTTACATGCAGAAGGCAGGGTATATTGCACAATATGCATACATGTAAACTAATTAAACGCTAATCTGAATTCTGTGCCATACCACTGCGAGAATGTCGTGATGAGACGGGTCCTTTGAAGAGCAGATCACTGGGTTTGCAACTGGGCCCCATCTCTGAGTCCACAGAGGGGCCCTGCTCATGGATTGAGGCTCCATGAGAGGAAAGCCGAGGATTGGCTCCACTGCGAGCATCCAGCTGCCCTTTCACATCCGACATCTTACTGCGCACTTCTGCCATCTGAGCCTTCAGTCTGATCAGGACCCCCGAGTCTGGGGTCGACCGACGCACCGCCTGGGGCCGATGCTCACGCTCTTTACGAGATGGCACTGCAGCAGCTGTGAATCAAGGAAAGTTTGTGATAATATATTATTTAGTTTAGTGTTATTGCACAGGTCACCTTATAAATGTTCTCATTTTCAGAGATTCATATTGTATCTGTATCTTTTATGTAAATATTTATTTCAGAGTATTTGTCCTAACTAGCCTCAACTGTGACGCGATGAAGGAAAGGACATTTTGTAAGTTGTTTGGCTCCCGTTTCTGCAGAGTTGCGTTGGGTAGCCCTGCCCACAGTTAAATCTCATTGGTCAAAAGTCTCATTCAACAAAACTGTATAAATACGTTCCGATTGGCTGAGATTAAAGGGATAGTTCACCCAAAATTTTAAATCCTCTCATCATATCCTCACCCTCATGCCATCCCAGATGTTTTTGACTTTCTTCTGCAGAACACAAACTAAGAATTTTAGAAGAATATCTCAGCTCTGTAGGTCCATAGAATGCAAGTGAATGGTGACCAGACCTTTCAAGCTAAAAAAAAAAACATAAAGGCAGCATAAAATATCCCATATGATTCCAGTTGGGTGTGGGTGAGAAACATATCAATATTTAAGTTCTTTTTTTATTATAAATCTCCACTTTCACATTCTGAAAGTGAAAGTGGAGATATATAGTAAAAAATTATTTAAATGCTGATATGTTTCTCACCCAAAGCAACTGCAGTATTTAACCACTGGAGTTATATGGATTACTTTTATGCTGCCTTTCAGATTTTTTGGAGATTTTTTAGATTTTTTGGAACCTTTCACTTGCATTGTATTAACCTACAGAGCTGAAATATTCTTCTAAAAATCGTCATTTGTGTTCTGCAGAATGAAAGTCATTCACATCTGGGATGTGAGAACTATCCCTTTAAGCTACGTCACGCAGCATTTTCACTTTCAGTGTGGACAGACAATTCACTTGTCGCTGGAAACTTGTAAGGCTCATATTCTTGACCTCCCTGTACCCTTGCCTCATTTTGTTTTTCACGATTGACTAAAATGCGGCGTGTTTAATTTCAACACCTTGTGTTTGGAGCAGAGAGGAAGGTGGGCGTGGCTGCATCCCCCACAATGACTCCACATGGCTACGGTCCTTCAGATCCAAAAGCTGGATGAGGATGACTGGATCAATCTCCAGGAGGCTAGCTGAGCTTGCACCTGCCCCACGCCTTGAACCATGCGCAGCCGCACTGGAACCTCCTGACCAACAGGGGGAGAGAGTCAGTATAGAGAGGACTTTGCTGGTGTAAGGCAAGCATGTAGGGATGGTAGCCATTGGGGATGTTGAAAATATATAAAAAGGATTAAAAAAAATTATTTCATAGATCAAAATGAAAGTCACATGGGGGGGGGGGGGGGCATGGGTTTGGGTAGCTCAGCGAGTATTGATGCTGACTACCACCCCTGGAGTCGCAAGTTCAAATCCAGGGCATACTGAGTGACTCCAGCCAAGTCTCCTAAGCCCGGTTGCTAGGGAGGGTAGAGTCACATGGGGTAACCTCCTCGTGGTCACAATGTGTGGTTCTCGCTCTCAGTGGGATGTGTGGCGAGTTGTGCGTGGATGCCGCAGAGAATAGCGTGGGCCTCCACACACGCTATGTCTCCATGGTAACATGCTCAACAAGCCACGTGATAATCTCAGGCAACTGAGATTCGTCCTCCGCCACCCGGATTGAGGAGAGTCACTTCACCACCACGAGGACTTTGAGCGCATTGAGAATTAGGCATTCCAAATTGGGGAGAAGAGAAAGAGTCTCACATAAGTACAATACATGGCCAAAAGTATGAGGACACCTCATGAGGAAAAAAAAAATCATACTACGTTATACAATGACATTCTAGAGAAAAGTGAGTTTCCAATTTAAGCTGATTTTTAATAACTGACATTTCAGACACAAATTGGCCAGTTGTTTCATTTCATTTTGCTCCGCCAACAAATACAGTGCCACAGCAACATCATGCATTGTGCGTTAAATGAAGTGATACAAACAGAATAAGATTCTATATACAGTGCATTCAGAAAGTATTCAGACCCCTTCATTTTTTCACATTTTGTTATATTGCAGCTTTATGCTAAAATGCTTTAAAAAATGCCCCGTAATGACAAAGCAAAAACCAGACTTTTGATAACTTTGCAAATTTACTACAAATAAAAAACTGAAATATCACAGACATAAGTATTCAGACCCTTTGCTATGACACTTGAAATTTAGCTCAGGTACATCCCCTTTCTCTGGATCATCTTTGAGATGTTTCTACACTTTGATTGGAGTACACCTGTGGCAAATTCAATTGATTGGACACGATTTGGAAAGGCACACACCTGTCTGTATAACGTCTCACAGCTGAAAATGCATATTAGAGCAAAAACCAAACCATGAAGTCAAAGGAACTGCCTGCAGAGCTCAGAGACAGGATTGTGTCGAGGCACAGATCTGGGGAAGGCTACAAAAAATGTTTGGCTGCATTGAAGGTCCCAAGAGCACAGTGGCCTCCATAATTCTTAAATGTAAGAAGTTTGGAACAACCAGGACTCTTCCTAGAGCCGGCAGCCCAGCCAAACTGAACAATTGGGGGAGAAGGGCTTTGGTTAGAGAGGTGACCAAGAACCCGATGGTCACTCTGGTTGAGCTCCAGAGATCATGTGTCGAGAGGGGAGAAGGACAACCACACTGCAACAATCCACCGATCTAGGCTTTATGGCAGAGTGGCCAGACGGAAGCCTCTCCTCAGTGCAAGAAAGCAAAAAAGCACCTAAAGGACTCTCAGACTGTGAGAAACAAGATTCTCTGGTCTGATGAAACGAAGCTGAACTGTTTGACCTCAATTCCAAGCATCATGTCTGGAGGAAACCAGGCACCGCTCATCTCCTGCGCAATACCATCCCAACAGTGAAGCATGGTGGTGGTAGCATAGTGTTTTACAGCGGCAGGGACTGGGCGACTGGTCAGGGTTGAAGGAAAGTTGAACGCAGCTAAATACAGAGATATCCTTAATGAAGTCCTGAGCGCTCTGGACCAGGTTCTCAGATTGGGCCGAAGGTTCACCTTCCAACAGGACAATGACCCCAAGCATACAGCCAAGACAATGCAAGAGTGGTTTAGGTACAACTCTGTGAATGTCCTTGAGTGGCCCAGCCAGAGCCCAGACTTGAACCCAATCGAGCATCTCTGGAGAGACCTGAAAATCGCTGTCCACTGACAGTCCTCATTCAACCTGACAAAGCTTGAGAGGATCTGCAGAGAAGAATGGCAGAAAATCCCCAAATCCAGATGTACAAAGCTTGTCGCATCATACCCAAACAGACACAAGGCTGTAATTGCTGCCAAAGGTGCTTCAACTAAGTACTGAGTTAAGGGTCTGAATACTTGTGTCAATGTGATTTTTCAGGTTTTTAATAAATTTGCAAAGTTATCAAAAATCTGGTTTTTGCTTTGTCATTACGGGGTATGGAGTGTAGATGTGGAAAAAATAAATCTTTAAAGCATTTTAGCATAAGGCTGCAACATAACAAAATGTGGAAAAAAACGAAGGGGTCTGAATATTTTCTGAATGCACTGTATACGTTCATATATTATTCAATATATCAGCACACTTGGAAGGCCACTCGTTTAATCAAATTAGTGTAGCAGATATAACGGTTTATATTTGGTCACTCTGCTCTCTAGATAATTAATATCAGCTATTGAAAAACGCAAATAAACTAACCTCTCATGACAACCCTAGTATCCACAGTAAGTAAGAGTTGTTTATCTAAAATATAGCTCTAAAAAACAACAAAAAAAATACATTAAA
Organism: Myxocyprinus asiaticus; assembly: GCF_019703515.2. Lineage (NCBI taxonomy): Eukaryota > Metazoa > Chordata > Actinopteri > Cypriniformes > Catostomidae > Myxocyprinus > Myxocyprinus asiaticus. The sequence continues at coordinate 25,490,084 of NC_059386.1, forward strand.
AAAAACAACAAAAAAAAAAAACAAGTGTTTTAGACTGCAGATTCTGCAGTAAATCTTCAAAGGCTGATATTGTAATTTTGCTCAGTTACATCACTTCAACTGATTAACAGGGTGTCACAATCGATGACACAAAGCCAAGTGTTTCAACACACCAGACTGCCATATGCCTGACAAAACAGCATTATTTGTATCAATGAGGGTGCCTGGATGAGGGAAACTCTCGATCACCTGTTGCCCCGGCAACATCATCAGGTAATTCACCTTCCTCGAGGTCTAGATTCCCACTGTACTCCACGTCATTTTCACCAGACCTTAAAACAGATGGGGAAAAAAAATTCACACTACACAAATTATTCCTCTAGCATTACTGAAGGAAAAAAAAAAGAAAAAAATTCGACAGGCAGTAAACTAGTCTACGATCTATAATCAGATTGCTCTAATACTTTATGTACGTCAGGGCTGCGTGAAATGTTGAATATTCACAGTCTTTTCAACGACTTTGCTGGCAATATCAAATTAAAGGAATAGTTTACCTAAAAATTCTCTCACCCTCATGCCATCCCAGATGTGTATGAATTTCTGTCTTCTGCAGAACACAAATTAAGATTTTTAGAATTTAGATTTTCAAGCTCCAAAAATCACAGAAGAAACATAAGTAATCCATAAAACTTAAGTGGTTAAATCCATAACTTCAGAAGCGATATGATAGGTGTGGGTGACAAACAGATCAATATTTAAGTCCTTTTCTTTTACCATAAATCTCCACTTTCACATTCAAAATGTGAAAGTTAAAGTATCATACCTATCATATCACTTCTGAAGATATGGATTAAACCACTGTTTTATGGGTTACTTTTATGCTTTCTTTATGTGATTTTTGGAGCTTCAAATGTCTGATCACCATTCACTTTCAATGTAAGGACAAACAGAGCTGAGATATAGGCAGAAGAAAGTCATACACTTCTTAGATGGCATGAAGGTAAGTAAATGATGAGAGAATTTTCATTTTTGCGTAAACTACTCCTTTAGGCAACATCATGAATATCACAATGATTGCAAAGTGCTTTCTATATGCCAATAAGTTTCCTAAACAGCGTGTCAATAGAATAGTTTCAAGATCCCTCCTTGTTTTGCGAATACGAGAGCGTTTTAAGTCTATGAATTTTACTGCAATGGCAAAAATGGCAATGGATTTGATTCAATTCCTGTCCATTTCAATGGAGTTTAAACTATGATTTAACAATTTCATCACTCGAAAATGTTCACAAAAGTTTAATAATATTTCATTAATTATTATCATTTGATTGAAGCGTTATATTGGTGAATTTGAATGAAAATTATTAAAATCACTCTTCCTCGATAAGTGAAAAACATGTCTTGATTATATTTAACTATATTTTATAATATACTGCAAAAGTCATTTCATAGCAAATACATAAAGATATAGCTAACTTGAATATCGCCGAAAGGCTGAAAAATATCAAGATACATTTTTAGCTATAATGCCCAGCCTCATTGAATGTGTGAAAAAGGTTTTGAATCATTAATTGGAACCCAATGGAGATAAATGAGGCGTGGCAAGGAATTTTGTCCCCAGTGTATCTCCATACACTCCAATCAGCCCAGGATTCATGTGTGTGGTTCCCCACGGAAATAGTGAGGAGTGGTACAGTCTGAAATAAGCCGCTCCACAGGGGGTGTTGATAGTGTTCTCCTCCAAGCATGCTACTGAATATATATGTATACATCTGTGTGTGTGTGTAAGGGTAACACATGCACCATTGTCTCAGACTCTAGCGCATGATGAGTCAGTGTTCTCCAGTGGTTCTCTGCGCCGATCCACTACAGTATAGAAGCTGAGAGCCTCGACTCCACACAGATACATCAAACAAATACTAGCGTAGCACAACCTCCCCTCCATCACCAATAGATTTGCTCCCCCCTTACCATGAACTATTTTCCACCATATCTTCCTCTCTCTCTCTCTCTCTCTCTCTCTCCCCTAAAAGACCCTCACCCACTCTGTGAGGAATATTAGGATACTCTGAGGATCAGGGGCTTCCAACACTTGGTTAACAGTTAGTAGATGGACATTTTTTCAAAGCAAACACACTCAAGCGAATGGTGTCAAAAGGTGTGAGAGATTGTGTGTGGGCTAAGAAAAGCGCATATCTGTACAACATTTAATTTTGTAGAGAAACGTTCCTGAATTAGCACCATTACCAAAAACTATATTAGGTATTTTTTTTATATGACTCTCAAATAAAGTAGAATACTTTATTCTAATTGGCTAATCACAGCATATTAAACTGTATATCTGACCGTTGCCATGCCATGGCAACATACTGGTGATACTTGAAACAAATGTTTCTCTTTCAAGTTCAGCTTAAATCGACAGCATTTGTGGCATAATATTGATTACCACAAGAAATATTTGACTCCTTTATAAAAAAAATAAAATAAAAAAAGCAGCAGCAAAAATCAGTTACAGTAAGGTACTTACAATGGAAGAAAATGGGACCAGTACATAAACAAAACACACATGCTTTCAAAAGTATAACCACAAGACATTAACATACATGTTAACATGATTTTAGTGTGATGAAATCAGGGATTTACCGGCGTTACAGCGTTTACCAGATTACAGGGTTCTCTGGCATTACTTCGTCATAACAATGAAGTTGTAATATTGGATATAACTTTACACAGAAAAGGTTAGTAAGTGATTTTATTTCTCTAAAATCATGTTAACACTTATACTGTTTATGTCTTGTGGCTATACTTGTGTATTTTAATATTAATGGATTGGCCTCATTCACTTCCATTGTAAGTGCCTCACTGTAACCTCAATTTTTTTTAATTAATGAGGGAAGTATCGATTACCATTTTTTATGGTAATAAACCTACATATTCATGCGATTATCTAATCAGCCAAACATGTGGCAGCAGTGCAATGCATAAAATTATGCAGATACGGGTCAGGGGAAAAATGTGATCTCAGTGATTTAGACCATGGCATGATTTTTGGTGCCAGATGGGCTGGTTTGAGTATTTCTGTAACTGCTGATCTCCTGGGATTTTCACACACAACAGTCTCTAGAATTTACTCAGAATGGTGCCAAAAACAAAAAACATCCAGTGAGCAGCAGTTCTGTGGACGGAAATGTCTTGTTGATGAGCGAGATCAACAGAGAATGGCCAGACTGGTTCAAGCTGACAGAAAGGCTACGGTAACTCAGATAACCACTCTGTACAATTGGTGTGAGCAGAATAGCACCTCAGAATGCACAACACGTCGAACCTCGAGGCGGATGGGCTACAACAGCAGAAGATCATGTCTGGCACTTAATTAGAACCATAGTGTTCCTAATAAAGTGCTAAGTGAGAGTGTCTATACCCATAGAATTTCAAGGGTTTTTTTTATAAATAAAAAATATCTAACATAAAAATTTACCCCTCTGCAAATGTCAAGTAAGAAACACTGGTGTACACATTGGAAAAGCCAGAGATAGTAAGAACAGGCACTTGTAAGCAGGAGGCAAAGGCTCTGATGACTCATTCGTCTCATCTGATTTAAGCAGTGTGTGTCTGAGCGGGCGGTAGCCGACAGCATGAGCAGGAACATGTGAGGTTTTGACTCAAACACCTCACTACAGAAACACAAGTACTCCCACAGAGCCTACACAAGTCAAAGCTGCCAATAGTGCTCACTCTCTCTCTCAGATCGTGAGAGTACAGAGGATACAGAACAACTCTACTCTTCTTAAACAGAGTGAGTGGGGCTGCCTGTCACAAATGTGGTAGCAGCCCTAAACAAACTGTATTTTCTAGCCAAGACAAGGATACAGCTGTTCCCCTCTGGCACACAAAGCACCATACTCTTATGCAAGAATCCCAGTACACTAGTATTTTCCACACCATGAAAATGTAACATAACATATAATTTTTCATATAATGCTTCAAACAAAACAAAAAAAGATCGCAAGAGCTGATCACGATTTTGCCCGCAATGTTTTCTAGTACATCTACAATGTCAAAATCTATACCATAATGAAATTTGAGAGTTCTATGAAGTGCTGTCTTCTATCAGGTGGGGTGAATTAGGGTAATAAAGGCTAACATTCTGCCTAATATCTCCTTTTGTGTTCAACAGAAGAAACAAAGTCATACAGGTTTGGAACAACATGAGGGTGTGTAAATGCTGAGAGAATTTCCATTTTTGGGTGAACCATTGCTTTAAAAGGCACATTAGGCCCTTTCCCACTGCAGGTACTAAAGCTCGTTTTAGGTACTTTTCCCCGGGACTAGTACTTTTCATCGCTTTCGCACTTAAGGAATTACAGTTCCTCTAAACAATTTTTGGGGGATTTTTAGCTCCTACTCCGGAGTAGGAACTTTGGGGGCGTACAGGGACTGTGGAAGACTATGGGAGGTGCTGCAACCTGTGATTGGTCAAAAACCTGTGACACACAAAGCATTGAGAAAGAAGAGAAGTCCACAGCCACCATTAGTAAACAACTAGCCGCTAGCCTGCTACTAAGAAGATTTTACAATTCCCTTAACAGAAATAAAATAAACCCAACAAAGTATACAAAGAGGATCACCCATTTCACGTGTGTATGTGTGTCTCTTCATCGGGAGACACACTTCGAGTTTATCGCATCTGTACTGTTTGTACTGTGTGACTATACAGAAAATAAAGTGATTTCTGGATTACTACATCAAATTTTTCCTGGGATGATGGATATAAATATTCAAATGTTTATCGAGAGTTGGTAATTGAACTCTATTATAGACTAAACCGGCATGAAATCTAGTTTACATGAGGGAAGTATTGCTTGCCTGTTACTGTATGATAACTTGTATCAAGACGTATATTTCAGTACAGTAATTTATGTTAAGTAATAAAAGCCTTTATTGTAAAAGATTGTGTTGATAAATAGGTTTATAGTGCTTTCAATATGCTGTCCACTAAATTCATGTAGTCTGACCGCCTCCCCTCTCTTCTCACTGTGGCTGCTGCAGCATGGAGTTCCACACACAGTTCTCGTACCCAGTTTAAACTGTAACCTGAAGACACAGACTGCATCTGAAAATGGGAAAATGCTGCCTTCATGGGGCTGTATAAGGAGGTAGGATGAAATAAGGTGTTTTTTAAACTGTTCAGAGACCAGTAGGTTTCATTCATCCAAAAATGCTGTCGTTTAAACCATTAACTGATTAGGCAGCTGTCTCCATTTTCAGATGCAGCCAATGCTCGTGTAAAACAGCCTTAACAATTTAACTCTGATTCCGGCATCCTCTGTCTGTGTAGTTGATTTCGGTGTTGTTTCTATTGACTCGCGTGCTCCAACCATGTCATAAGAAAAATGGTCGATACTAGATGACGTCACTATGGTGGCAACTACGTGAATGCGAATGCAACAGGGGAAAAGTCTCCTCGGGAGTTCTGTTCCTCGTACGAGTTCTCATCTAGAAAGTTACTAAAGGAAAAGTACCTGGGCTGTAGGTGGGAAAGGGCCTATTCTGAAATTTCATTAAGGCTGTTTTTTTCATACATACATGGTCTCTTCATCAATGTCATTCTCCTCTGTGTTACTGGTGGCTGTGGAGCTTCCGGAGGTGCTGCTACCATCCAGAAGATTGACGTCTTCATCACCTGCCAGACAGTCCACCTCCAAATCCCCATCAGACAGCTCCTAATGTTACAAAACCACCACATCAAACACTTCCTAATGTCCATAAAACACGATCAAATAGCTCCAAGAAGGAAAATGATAGTAATGTGGCAGTCAGGTGTTCAGGATCACTACATAACACTTGTAGGATTATTTTCTTTAGCTATTAAAATAAGGGTAATTTAGTCTGAGATTGCAACATTGTGGCTATCCCTAAAATCACAAGACATTGTCACGATGATGATGTAAGAGAATCAAAAATGTTTAAGATGTGACTATGACGTAACCATGGCTAAAATGTAAAAATTATGCATGTCCTTTTTCTAGTTTTCAAAGTAATGAGAAAAAAGGGGAAGAATTCATTGTCAAATAAGTAGCTATGAAATTCAAGATGCTTTTCTCTCAGGCCTTACATTAGAGTCATCGTGCTGGGTCTTCTCCTCTTCCTCATCTTCCTTTGTCTCTACCGAGACTGCCTGAATACCCTCTTCTGGTACAGAGGTCTTTCCTTGCCGGGAGTCTCTTCCAGAGGAAACTGTGGGGAACAGACGTCTGTCAGGTGGAGAGGAACTCCGTGGCTTCTGCCGACGGAATAGTTCTATGGCCAGTCTCTGAAAGCATGAATATACCAGACAAAACAGAACTTTAGCTGTAAGAATAAGTCAAACTTTTGAAACAAAACAAACCAGTAAAACACTCATCCAATGAGTCCAGTAAGACCCCTATCCTAAGGAGTCTGTGTTAAGGCAGACATTATATTAAATATGAAGGTACCGTAGACACAGACCTCTTTCAGGTTGTTGATCTGTTGAATGTAGCTGGACTGGGCCGATTCTAGCTGAGTTATATACCAGTACTGATCTCGGCACTTCTGGAAAAACGTTGGCGATCGCACTTGATACCTGTGATATTAACGAAAAAGCAAGGTATGAGAAATGAAAGCAGTCCTTGTGTTGTATACAGTAATATAAATCTAATCAATAAAACACTGTGGGGGGGGTGGGGTGTATTCAACAATTATTCTGAAGAGTTATGACAAACATTCAATTAAAGGGATAGTTCCAAAAATGAAAATTCATCATTTACTCACCCTCATGCCATCCTTAATGTCTATGACCTTCTTTCTTTTGCTGAACACAAACCAAGCTTTTTAATAGAATATCTCAGCTCTGTAGCTCCATACAATGCAAGTGAATGGGGGCCAGAACATTGAAGGTCCAAAAAGCACATAACGGCAGCATAAAAGTAATCCATATGACTTCAGTGGTTAAATCCATATCTTCAGAAATGATATGATAAGTGTGGGTGAGAAACAGAACAATATTTAAGTCATTTTTTTTTACTATAAATTCTCCTCCCTGCCCAGTAGGTGGTGATGTGCACAAAGAATGTAAATCGCCAAAACCAAAATAACAAGAATGTGAAAGTGAACCACTGGAGTCGTATGGCTTAATTGTACGCTACCTTTATGTGCTTTTTGAAGCTTCAAAGTACAGGCCAACATTCACTTGCATTGTATAGACCTACAGAGCAGAGATATTCTTCTAAAAATCTCTGTGTTCAGCAGAAGAAAGAAAGTCATACACATCTGGGATGGCATGAGGGCGAGTAAATGATGAGAGAATTTCAATTTTGGGGGGAATTATCCCTTTAATATTAAAAAGGAGCTATTAGAAGGATAAAAAAAAAACAAAACCCGGCAGGCTGCACCTCAGCACAAGCGTGTCAGTCTGCATATTCAGGTATCCCTCACTGGCGAGGAGGTCTAGCCTGAAGAATCGATTATACCCCCAGCACTCCCCCACCTCAAAGTCTGATGCAAACTCCCGAATTATGTTTTTGGTGGGGTCACTGGAGGCCTGATGGACCATTTCCACTCGGTACTCATACCTGAACGGACACAGAAAGCATTTCTCACTCAGAATGTAATAGTTATAATATGCATGATATAATATGAGGTTGAGAGCACAAAAGCAGAGCATGTGGCTTACTTGGACGTCTCAGGTAGTCCCGCAGACAGCTCTAGAAAAACAGAAAGGTAGTTCCCCCGTACAACACCATTACCGTCCTAAAACCCCAACAAACAAACAAACAAAACACAGTCTGTTCAGTCTGAGATTAGAAAGGGATTGGTGTGAGTTATAAAAACCATTTAATTTCCGCCACCATGTTATGGTTAATTTCTGCAATTTTCACACTGATTTTTCATCATGAACTGCAGTAAAGAGAAAAAGCAAAGTGGCAGAGGAACAGGTGACTAACAAACTCACCGGATAAACCTTTAGCCTCCAGCATAGGCCTGATATCTGTAAAGGGGGGCTGTAGACGGGGTCGGCTCTCTGCCTCAAAGTACTAAAAGGCATTAGGACAACACCAATTCAAGTTAAAATAGAACTAATGTGCAATTTAAAAATAAAATGATGAAACAAGACAAAGAGATTATCATTACCTGAAGTTTGCTAAAACAAAAGTGCTTGAATCATAGGCAGGGACCAGCTCACTAAGAAATTAGAGGTAAACTGTAGTATACCATCAGCATGTTTGTTAGACATTAATTATCTATCTATGTGTGTGTACCTGGTGAAGTCTGGTGGGACAGGAGTTGTGACGAAAGACTGCATTGGTTTCCTGTGAACCTGCTGGAACATGAGCAGGATCTCTGGGCTCTTGGAGATTAGTTCACTCTTACTGCATGAACGCAGCTGTGGGGCACAAATGCACTTATGTTACAAATTAAAACATCCATCCCCATTTTATTTAACTGGTCTATGCGGAGTCCACACACCTGATGTTCTACTTCCTGTAGCAGAGACTCCAGCAGTTCTGTCTCCTGAGTCAGAGATGTCTTTTGTCCTGTGAATACAGTAACTTTATATTAGATCAGGGCTTAACATGTGGGCAGATTATTTGTTTTTATTTGTTAAAGGGATAGTTTATGCAAAAAAGAAAATTCTGTCATCACTTACACACCCTCATGTTGTTCCAAACCCACATGACTTTCTTCTGTGGAACCCAAAAGGAAATGTTAAGCAGAATGTTATTCTAAGTCACCATTTCCTTTTATTGCATCTCTTTTTTCCATGTAATGAAAGCGAATGGTGACTGAGATTCCTAACATTTCCTTTTGTGTTCCACTGAAAAAGAAAGTCATACAGGTTTAGAACATAATACAAACACTGCCTCAGATGTCAGTTTATGTGAAGAAAAAGCACAGATTTACCCATGAGTGTGATGAGTTTGTTCTTAAGTTGATTATCGAGCCGTGCGATCATCATTTCCACAGCATTTCGGATTTCCCTCACTCTCTCATCCTTCGCCCCACGCACCGCCTCTACGTTCTTCTCCTGAAAACCACATAAAATGCACCTTGATTAAATTCTCTAACAATGGAACCCATACTTGTGTTATTTTGTCCTTATTTCATTCAAATATATGTATTTCATCATTTTAGTAAAAGTTACATTATCTTAAGTTTTTAAATCCATCTTGAATAGCTTGAATTCGCCAATGTTGTAACATATGGCATCCTCTAGTGGACAATCATTTGACGTATGATTCAAAAGTGAGCTATGCACAGTAATTGATGTGTGTGGGTTCCTCAAAGTCCTAGCGTGTGACATTATGTAAAATGCCTTCCAAAGCACTATCAAACCAGGAATGTGTGTAATTAGATAATACTTGATTTATCATTTGCAGATCCATCTGAAAGGGCTTTTTGGCTGGTAAACTAGCATCCCTTATAAATGGTCAACTCAAAACAAGTCTTAATGGCTCCATGTGGCCGTGGATCGAAATGAGGGTGCTTACCACTTCCTGAACCAGACTGATGAGCTCCATTAAGCGGCGCCGTAGCTTCGCCACCTCCTCATTTACCTTTGTCACATGCTGCTCGTAGATCTCAGCTAGGGGTTTAAACGTATGACCTCCATGCTGTGGAGTGAAACGAGGGATATAGTAGGGCTGCACAATTATGACAAAAACCCTTATTTATTATTTCCCTTGATATTTGATACATTTTATTATTAGTTTAGATTGGTAGAATTTAAATTAAATACTTATTTTGTGTGGGGCAACTGCAGGCCATATTCTTTATCCAAATTTTGCTGAGAACTGCATTCCTCGATTACTTTTTGTTGTTTTATACATCAATAAAACAAGACAGTGCCTAAACTATCAAATTATTCATATTTTGAATCCATTATATAAAGCAGCAATGTGAAAATACTACAACATTCCTTTATAATCACTAAAGCTGTCCACACCGCTAGCTTATCCAGTTTCATAAAAGTTTTTTTTTTTTTTAGGTTAACCACTGCAAAAAAAAAACAAAAAAAAAAACAAAAAAAAAAAAAGTTGTAAATAGGACATTTTGGCATAACAGGAGCAGACCTAAATGGAATGTTGTAATTGACACTTTTCACAATTGGTTAAAAGGATAAATTCTCCTCCCTGCCAAGTAGGTGGCGATATGCACAAAGAATGTGAATTGCCAAAAACAAAAGAAGAATGTAAAAGTGGACACCTATCATGTCACTTCTGAAGACATGGGTTTAACCACTGTCATATGGATTACCTTTATGCTGCCTTTTTATGCTTTTTGGACCTTCAAAGTTCTGGCCACCATTCACTTGCATTGTATGGACCTACAGAGCTGAACTTTTCTTCTAAAAATCTTTGTGTTCAGCAGAAGAAAGAAAGTTATACACATCTGGGATGGCACGGGAAGGAACTATTCCTTTAATCGCAGCAGTCATAAAACGTGCAGCTCAAGGAAATGGGGACAAATCAGCAAGTTCATTTGAATATGTTGCACAATAAATATGTGTTTATCAGGGATCATACTTTTTTGAGACAACTTGACATCGATTCATGTTAGCCGCTGTATTATTCATTGATAATTTAAGTGTGACTACGCTTTTTCCATCTCAACACATTTGGATCGGAGATGGGAAATGACACTGTACACGCAATCCACCAGCCTGACTAATGCATTTGAGACTTTTGCATACCATGCCTCCCCACAGTGCACACTGGTGACAGATGCACTTCTTACAAGTCCAGCAAAACACACTCAACTTCTCATGATGGTTCTCACACCTGTTAGAGTGAGATAATCACTGTGTGAGGAGAAATTCACAGACAGTACTTTTGAAGTCATTCAGTATTTAAGAGACGGTTCACCCAAAAATTATTTACTCTCATTTTGTTCCAAACCTGTATTAATTTTCTTCCGTGGAACACAAAAGGAGATGCAAGGCAGAATGTTAACCCCATCTCTATTCACTTTCATTTCATCTTTTTTACATACTATAAAAGTGAATGGTGACTGAGGCTACATTCTGCCTAACATCTCCAAAGTGGAACAAATGGTAAGGCTAAAATAATATGCAATAAAAAAATGTGAGTCTAACTTGTCTTTGTCGTTCTCCTCATGTTTTGTGAGGTTGCAAAGTTGCAGTGTGTCCAGTTGTTGTGTCACCTCCTCTGCCCAGCGACAGTTGACCAATTCCCTTAGCTGGAGTGGTGCTCTGAATTGAACATGAAGAAGTCTTATTAGCCAACTCAATTAAGTACACTTAAATTCTGATTTCTGAAGATCACTCAGGATACCAATAAAAAATACAAGGTAGCAACCTTCATGCATTTTAATTTATCCATTTAACCCTTAAATGCATGGTAATTTTCCCAAACACCCTTACATATTCAGGTCTTTAGAGACATAGCACCTATATCTATCAAAATGGATGTATCACATTTTCAGAATATGTTCAAGACAATTAGAAAATAATAAAATAAAATATCAAAAAGATAATGCAACAAATCAGGACAAATCTAGAACAGGATTCATTACTTTCACACTGAAATTTCATGAGATGCTACTGGCTGTCAAACACATATTGAGCTACACATAATACACATAAGATACATATCAGCTACACCAAGGTTACACATACATTACACATTTGTATTTTCTCAGGCATTTACTGAGTCTAAATAGATGAATAACTTACATTATTTCAGTAGTACATCCAAATGACAATAGTCATGTAATACTGTTCATGTGTTGTACTTGCTATAGTTTACTTCCACGATGTTTCTACGTCAGCTAGCAATGTCAAATGCAAATCAATCACTGAAACATCAGCGCCACCTTAAGTAAGAAATAAGTATAATATGTATGTGTACATGCATATGGGATATTGATAATTCACCATTGTTGCACAGAAAATCAATGTGATATAGTGTTTATTTGTATGAATATAGTACATATTCCTCTTTTAATAAACAAAGAAATAGATATCATGTGATTGTATTTAATTTATGGAAGTGTGAAAAAAACCTGACACTCTTACATACCTGGGGTCTCTAAAGACCCTATACACTTCTGGTACTTAAACCATTATAAAAAAATAAAAAAAGGTTACAATTTTGACTACTTTTGTGTGTGTTAAACTATTTATAAGAGACAGATTAAGGAGTACTAAAGAGGTTTGGGCACAGCTCCAAAAAAATGGATGAGGTACAGAGGGTAGAATGAGGTCCTAGGTCTCTAAAGACCCGAGGAATGCGTTTAAGGATTAATTGAAAAATCCTATCAGATCACATGTCCAGCTGTGCATAATGTTCATTGTTTGACCATGTTTCCACAAGTTTGTTGTTTAGAGGAATTCAAAATAATTATGGGAACAGGGATGAAAAAAACTGTTCAAATATCAGCTCTCTTGATATAATATCTTGAATTATAGAGCTTCAGTTTGAACACATCCTTCAGATTGTTTTGGCAATTATTTAAGTGTATTATACTCAGAGGTCAATATCAGATGGCTCAGGCCCAACTGTCTAAAGCTTTTTTGGAAGAGATCCCTTTAAAAGTAACGATGCTTCCCTGAAACAAGCTCATTCTGTGAACAATAACAATAGAAAATCAATAGTTAATCCTCTAGATTTACTCCAAAGACTGTCATACCTCAAACATCATTTTAAGTCTAACTTTAGAAGAAGTCCCTTAAATTCTTACCGACAATGGGGACACTGCGCTCTCTGCTCCGTAAGCCATCGCTGCATGGGAGAAAAACAAAAGGAAGATCAGATTACCTTTGAAATAAATGTATAAATGCCAGCTTGGCTCATCTTTCGAATCACGTCTTTAAAAGATAAATTATTAAGAGTTTTAAGAGTTTTACTAGTTTGATGTTAAAATACTTCCCTATACCACAGCTTAAATGGATAATTCACCCAAAAATGAAAATTCCTTTATCATTTACTTACACTCATGTCTTCCAATATGTGTATGACTTTTCTTCTGCAGAATACAAACAAAAATTTTTAGAAGAATATCTCAGCTCTGTTGGTCCTTGCAATGCGAGTGAATGGTGACCAGACCTTTGAAGCTCCAAAAAGCACATAAAGGCAGCATAAAAGCAATCCAAAAGACTCCAGTAGTTAAATCCCTGTCTTCAGAAGCAATATGATAGGTGTGGGTGAGAAACAGATATATTTTAAAGTCCTTTTTTTACTATAAATCTCCACTTTCACTTCTACATTCTTTCACATTTTGAAAGTGAAAGTGGAGATTTATGGTAAAAAAAAAAAAAAAAAAAAAACTTAAAGACTTAAATATTTATCTGTTTCTCACCCAAACCTATCATATCGCTTCTGAAAATATGGATTTAACTACTGGAGTCTTATGGATTACTTTTATGTGGTCTTAATTTTATTTTTGGAGCTTCAAAAGTCTGGTCACCATTCACTTGCATTGTAAGGACCGACAGAGCTAAGATATTCTTCTAAAAATCTTCATTTGTGCGAATTAAAGAGCACCTATTATGGTTTTTAAATGTGCCTAATTTTGTTTTAAAGGTCTCATACAATAGATTTACATGCATCAAAGGTAAAAAAATGCTTTAATTTGCTCAATTTAAATGGCAGCATTACCTTTTTTTCCCAGTGTCAAAAACGACTCCTTCAATGATCTGTTCTAAAGGATTCATTATAAACTCCTCCTTTCAGAGAGCCTAATCTGCTCTGATTGGTCAGATGTCCCAGTCTGTTGTGACTGGTCAACCGTTTAGTGTAGTGTTTGAGGTGAGGTCAAAGCTGTTCGCGAGCAGCCAATGAAGACCAGAGGCTCGTTTTTATTACCAAATTACGTAGGTTAGTACAGGAAGTAAGTCTGGAATTACTAACGACTTGTTTCAGGTGTTCAGAATCGTTTTTTTCTTTTGGGAGTCAATAACATTTGTCGTGCACTTTGATTTTTGAAACTTTGCAGACTTTTTTACATTCACAAACAGCTATATAACACACTACATTAAAGGTAATATTTGAAAAACCATAATAGGTGCTCTTTAAAGAAAGTCATACACATCTGTGATGGCATTTTCATTTTTGGGTGAACTACCCCTTTAAGATGTAGAGACTATAAGTGAGCCATTCGTAGGATGATTTCCCAAAAAACTGCAAACATTGCTGCTTTGTGGCACTTTCAACATATCTCTGATTGTTTGAGCGGCCCAACAAAGCAATATTGGCTAAAAAGCATCAGTTTGGGGCAGGGATACCTGAACCAAGGCAGATGTGTGGAGTAATTATGTTTGAAAACATTTACATCACCACAGTTCATAAACTTTTTCACCTGTTCCATTACACTGTGCATCAGTTGCTGCATTATACTGTATTAACCTGCTATGGTAGATCACGAGCTTAACAAGCAATTTACTAATTCAAAATTCCCCACATGTGAATTCCCTCTTGTGTCCTGTCAAGCACAAACAATAAAGACAATCAATTAGACAGGCTTTTTATACACTGCGAGCTCCTCCTGTAGGCGGTGTGTAGTATTGTCATTGGGTTAGTAAGTGTGTGTGCTTGTTTATTCACCCGTATGCAGCTGAAACAGCACAGTTTGGAACAGTGAGGGCAAAGTCGTGCGTCCCGCAGCTTTTCCATGCAAATGAAGCAGCGGAAGACTTCCGCTATACTCTGAAGAGAGATACAAGAGAAGAGGATTTCATATCTGCCAGCCATATATATATATATATATATATATATATATATATATATACACACACACACACACACACACACACACACACAGACAGACACACACAGACAGACACACACAGACAGACAGACACAGACAGACAGACACACACACTGCCAGCCAAAAGTTTGGAATAATGTACAGATTTTGCTCTTATGGAAAGAAATTGGTTCTTTTATTCACCAGTGGCATTCAACTGATCACAGCGTATAGTCAGGACATTAATAACATGAAAAATTACCATTACAATTTGAAAACAAATTCAGAACTTCTTAAACTACTTCAAAGATTTCTCATTAAAAATATCCTCCACGTGCAGTAATGACAGCTTTGCAGATCCTTGGCATTCTAGCTGTCAGTTTGTCCAGATACTCAGGTGATGTTTCACCCCACGCTTCCTGTAGCACTTACCATAGATGTGGCTGTCTTGTCGGGCACTTCTCACGCACCTTACAGTCTAACTGATCCCACAAAAGCTCAATGGGGTTAAGATCCATAACACTCTTTTCCAATTATCTGTTGTCCAATGTCTGTGTTTCTTTGCCCAAACTAACCTTTTCTTTTTGTTTATCTGTTTCAAAAGTGGCTTTCTCTTTGCAATTCTTCCCATAAGGCCTGCATCCCTGAGTCTTCTCTTGACTGTTGTACATGAAACTGGTGTTGAGCGGGTAGAATTCATTGAAGCTGTCAGCTGAGGACGTGTGAGGCATCTATTTCTCAAACTAGAGACTCTGATGTACTTATCCTCTTGTTTAGTTGAAAATCTGGCCTTCCACATCTCTTTCTGTCCTTGTTAGAGCCAGTTGTCCTTTGTCTTTGAAGACTGTAGTGTACACCTTTGTATGAAATCTTCAGTTTTTTGGCAATTTCAAGCATTATATAGCCTTCATTCCTCAAAACAATGATTGGCTGACGAGTTTCTAGAGAAAGTCGTTTCTTTTTTGCCATTTTTGATCTAATATTGACCTTAAGACATGCCAGTCTATTGCATAATATAGCAACTTAAAAATAAACACAAAGACAATGTTAAGCTTCATTTAACGAACCAAATCTCTTTCAACTGTGTCTGATATAATGGCAAATGATTTTCTAGTGCCAAATTAGCAATTTAGCATGATTACTCAAGGATAAGGTGTTGGAGTGATGCCTGCTGGAAATGGGGCCTGTCTGGATTTGATCAAAAATGACAAAAAGTGATGGTGCTTTTTTTTTTAACATCAGTAATGTCCTGACTATAATTTGTGATCAGTTGAATGCCACTTTGGTGAATTAAAGTACCAATTTCCTTCCGAAACAGCAAAATCTGTACATTATTCCAAACTTTTGGCCGCCAGTGTGTATATATGTATGTACGTTTTATATATACACACACACACACACACACACACACACACACACACAGTTGAAGTCAGAAGTTTACATACAACTTAAACTCAGTTTTTCACAAGTACTGACATTTAATCGCAGAAAACATTCCCTGTTTTAGGTCAGTTAGGATCACTACTTTATTTTAAGAATGTGAAATGTCAGAATAATAGTAGAGAGAATGATTTATTTCAGCTTTTATTTCTTTCATTACATTCCAAGATGGCCAGAAGTTTACATACACTTTGTTAGTATTTGGTAGCATTGCATTTAAATTGTTCCACAAGCATCTCACAATAATTTGCTGGAATTTTGGCCCATTCCTCCAGACAGAACCGGTGTAACTGAGTCAGGTTTGTAGGCCTCCTTGCTTGCACATGCTTTTTCAGTTCTGCCCACAAATTTTCTATCGGATTGAGGTCAAGGCTTTGTGATGGCCACTCCAATACCTTGACTTTGTTGTCCTTAAGCCATTTTGCCACAACTTTGGAGGTATGCTCGGGGTCATTATCTGTTTGGAAGACCCATTTGCGACCGAGCTTTAACTTAATGGCTGAGATGTTGCTTCAATATATCCACATAAATTCCCTTCCTCATGATGCCACCTATTTTGTGAACTGCACCAGAAAAGTACCCCCACAACATGATGCTGCCACCCCCATGCTTCACGGTTGGGATGATGTTCTTCGGCTTGCAAGCCTCACCCTTTTTCCTCCAAACATAACGATGGTCATTATGGCCAAACAGTTCAATTTTTGTTTCCTCAAATCAGAGGACATTTCTTCAAAACCTCCAGTTCAGTACACCTCCTTTCAGAATCTAATTGGCTAATTGTCTAAAGACTTGACATCATTTTCTGGAATTTTCCAAGCTGCTTAAAGGCACAGTTATCTTAGTGTATGTAAACTTCTGACTCACTGGAATTGTTATATAATCAATTAAAAGTGAAACAATCTGTCTGTAAACAATTGTTGGAAAAATAACTTGTGTCATGCACAAAGTAGATGTCCTAAATGACTTGCCAAAACTATAGTTTGCTAATATTAAATCTGTGGAGTGGTTAAAAATTAGTTTTAATGACTTCAACCTAAGTGTATGTACACTTCTGACTTCAACCATGTATGTATGTGTGTATATATATATATATAGTATATATATATATATATATATATATATATATATATATATATATATATGAGACTGTTGAGTGTGAAAATCCCAGGAGATCAGCAGTTACAGAAATATTCAAACCACCTCATATGGCACCAACAATCATGCCACGGTTCAAATCACTGAGATCACATTTTTTCCTCATTCTGATGGTTGATGTGAACATTAACTGAAGCTCCTGACCCATATCTGCATGATTTTATTTACTGCACTGGTGCCACACGATTGGCTGATTAGACAATCGCATGGGTGATTGTTGGTGCCAGACGGGCAGATTTGAGTATTTCTGTAACTGCTGATCAAGCACAACAGTCTCTAGAATTTACTCAAAATGGTGCCAAAAATAAAAAACATCCAGTGAGCAGTTCTGTGGATGGAAATGCCTTGCTGATGAGAGAGGTCAACAGAGAAAGGCCAGACTGGTTAAAACTGACAAAGTCTAAGGTAACTCAGATAACTGCTCTGTACAATTGTAGTGAGAAGAATAGCATTTCAGAATGCTATTCTGAGATACAGGATTGGCGCTGTTTTGGCGGCACGAGGGGGATCTACACAATATTAGGCAGGTGGTTTTAATGTTGTGGCTGATTGGTGTATATACACACACACACACACACACACACACACACACACACACACACAGTATATATAAAATTAGAGTTATTTTATAATATGTTTAAAAATTTGCAAAAAAGTTAATATGCCAGAGTGAATATTTCTATCAAAGACCAGGATTCTGATCAGCACAGATGTTGGGGGCCTCTGTTTTACTATAATGTTACAGTATAATACAGTGCCTGGCCAAAAAAAGGTTGCATACTCTAATATTTTGTTGGAATGCTTTTAGCTTTGATTACTGCACGCATTCGTTGTGGTATTGTTTTGACAACCTTATGCAACATCACAACATTCATTTCCATCCAGAGTTGCAAAAATTTTTGGCCATTATTTTGTATTGATGACAGGAGAGTCGAACCACTCCATGAAGTCTTCTCCAGCACATCTCAAAGACTTTCAATGGGGTTAAGGTCAGGATTCTGTGGTGGCCAATTCACATGTGAAAATGATTCCTCATGCTCCCTGAACCACTCTTTCACAATTTGAGCCCGATGAATCTTGGCAATGTCATCCTGGAATACGCCCGTGCCGTCAGGGAAGAAAAAATCCATTGATGGGATAACCTGGTCATTCAGTACATTCAGGAAGTCAGCTGACTTCATTTTATTGCCACAATGTTGCTTAGCCTCGACCTGACAAATTGAAGCAACCCCAGATCATAACACTGCCTCCAGAGGATTGTACAGTGGGCACTATGCATGACGGGTCATCGCTTCACACGCTTCTCTTCTTACCCTGACGTGCCCATCGCTTTGGAATAGGGTAAATCTGGAATCATCAGACCACATTAACTTTTTCCATTGCTCCTCAGTCCAATCTTTATGCCCCCTAGCAAATTGAAGTTAGCCTCACTAGCAAGTGGCTTTCTTGTGGCCACACAACTGTTTAGTCCCAATCCTGTAAATTCTCGTTGCATTGTGCGTGTGGAAATGCTATTACTTTCATTATTAAACATAGCCTTGATTTCTGCTGTTGATTTTTTATGATGTGACTTCACTAAGTGTTTTAGTGATCTCCGATCACGATCATTCAAGATTTTTCTTCCGCGAAGCTGATGGTTCACCACTATCCTTCCAGGTTTTAATAATGCGTTGGACAGTTCTTAACCCAATTTCAGTGATATTAGCAATCTTTAGTTTCCTTAGTCGTTTTCTTTGCTTGATGCAGGTCAATACTTTGCCCACTAATTTGTACTGAAACACAGTAACATCTTTTCCACATCCACGGTATACATCTTCCGACATGGTGGTTTAAGAAATGAGAAGCTACACATTGCATCAGTTAGGGTTAAAATAATTGTTGCCAGCTGAAACAATATTAATATTGTTTAATCAAATAATTAATATTATATTAATCACTGTAATAATGATCCAATCATAGGCTCTGAAGTATCTGTTTATTTAAATCCAAAAGGTGACTTTTGGCCACGCATTGTATAAAACAACAATATCCTGCGACAGAGACTAAAAATCAAATAATTTATGCATTAAGGTTAAATATTTAGTGTCAAGTTTCCATCTTTGGAAAAAATTAACCAAAAATTAACCAAACAACAAAAACAAGCACAACTCATATCTATTCACATAAAAAACATACAGTACAAACACACTGTAAACACACCTCAACACTCTGCTCATCCATCTCAGCCAGTTTTACTTCTAAAATCCAAATATGTCTGATGGGAGACTCCTTGTGTGAGAGCCGCTTTCACTGCAGTAAAAACAGATGGCATAGACAGTTTAGATACTCAAATTTGATTAATGAAAGCTGAGGCAGTATTATGGCCACATTCTGCCTGATCATTGGAAAAATTGCCTGGTTTATCATTCTAGAACAGTCTTCAGCATTTCCCAGACAAATATTTGCAGATTGTCCTTATAAATGTGTCAGACATGCAGGCTTGATGTGAAAAGTTACAGAAGGCATTGTTCTGTAAGAACATTATGGCCAACACACATGACAAATATACTGTATCTACTGTATGAACTGCAGGCAATACTGCAGGACACATCTGCCAACTTCAGTTGAAGGTTTTAAAAGTCACATATACAAGGCAAAAATACAAGCTTTCGATAGACACAAAAGATAACCAATAACAAACGTTGTCATCTTTGAAATGTGACTGCAGGAAAAGATATTTGAGCACATGCAGCAAAAAAAAGCTTCATATCTGGCCCTGGTTCTCCTATAAAACAGTGTCAATGCAGACAGGTTGAAAAATTATTGATTGGCATTAAAATGAGAAGATATTATTTCAAATAAACAACATATATACACAGTTGACGAAAAGAAAATCTCAGGTGATGTAGCTCAGGTTAGCACACTAGCATGTTAGCTAGGAGGGTCTCAAAACTCATAAACCACGAAGAAAATAACAACTCCCATCTAATTACCTTGCAATGTTGCACCCGAAAAATTGAGTCCGTCACTCAGGGTGTACAAACAAATAATTTGGTGTCTCATGAAGAGATACTGTAGTACCAGCTTATTTACCGACTAGTCAGCAGTGAATGTAGCGCCTACAAGTCAATGTCAGTCACCATGGGAATCCGAATCCACCAATCGCCTTTATTGTTGGTGGATTTTTTGCTTTGGTGTTAACCAATCACAAACGAGCATTTCGCATGGGCGGTGCGTTTAGTGATTTGACACGCCTACTTTAAAGCGCCAACATCAAATATATAATTTATGACGCTTCAGAATGTTGTGCGTGTTCTAGTTGTCTGTTCATTTTTTTGTTCGTTTCCTATCTTTTGATAATGAAATAATCGCATAATCCATCAATATTATTAAAATATTAGTCATATCATTTTTTAAAATTTTATCATCAAATATAAATATACATATCTAATATTTTAATAAAGATAAATAAAATGTGAACAGACAACTAGAAAATGAAAAATACCTTTGTAAACAAGACTAGATTGTCTGAATATGTTTATATTATTATTTAAAAATATTTTATATTGATTTATTTTATATAGTATAATTTAATATTATTTTTTTATTATATATATTTAAACAAATTCTTTATTATATATATATATATATATATATATATATATATATATATATATATATATTTAAACTAAATACATTTCATAATGATCAATTTGATGTAAAACTGATGTCCTATGTATTTGTATTCTAGTGTAACATGAACACCAGAAAAACAGTACAGATTTGTCAAATGTTACTAATCATACAACAAAGGAAAATAAAATCATTTCTCATAATGACTGAATAATGCTGTGCAAATGTACAGACCTTGCCTAGTAAATCAAGATCTCAGTGTATCACTTGTGAAGTGTCTTAACCCTCCTGAGAGAAACTGACCTACATTCTAAACTGAGAATATCTGGAGACATGCAGGTAAAGTGGAAGAATCGGATGAGACTCAGGTTTGGTGGGGCGGCAGATCTGTTATGGATCTGATTAAATGAGCCATTTTCAAAGTCCCCTTTGAACATAAGCAAATTAAACAGTTTCATTTAGGCTATACCCAATGAGACATAAAACAACTCATTATAAAAATGTTTGAGTTAGGAGACTAACATCTGCACTCCTTATCCTTACTTGCCATAAACAATCAGCTCTCCAGTGCATTACTGGATGTGCTGGCCCCTTTATAGTGTATTCTTACTTTCTTCCAATGTAAAGCAGAATGACTACATCGATTAACATTCACTTTAATTGTATGGGAAAAAAATGCCGTTAAAGTGAATGATGACTGAGGCTGTCCTTTCGCCTAACATCTCTTTTGTGTTCCAGGGTAGAAAGTCAGAGGGGTTTGGAACAACATAAGGGCGAGAACACTATGCTGTTATTTTCTACCATAAGATGTCAGTATTGTGCTTAGTTGATCACCAATGACTGTATGACAAATACACTTCCAAGACTGAGTGAAATATTTTGAGCTGTTACTGCAAAAATATTGTGTTTTTAAGTGATAAATAATTATTCACAGACAGGAAAATTAGCCATTTCACGTAAGTTATATATTTACATAATAAATAAAGCAGTTTAGTTAAAATATCACACCACTATGAATTAAACCAATTATTTCCACACAAATATATTGTTGTGCCAAGTACCTGTTACAGTTACAGCTGGAGCATTATAAAAAAATTAAACTGGACCACATTAAAATCGGTCTTCTGTTAAGCTCACAACATCAAATGTAAAACAAATAGCTGTGGTTTAACACATTAATGCAATTTCCATCTTGGCTGGTGAAGTAGTTATTTTTTTTAAACGTATACAGCTGTGGTCACCATTGCAGAACTGCACATTAATTTAAGCTAACAAAACATGCAGCTTTACCTATGTCAATAATGCATTTTGTTTGGTAAACTATACCTGTGAAAATAGTGTTTATTGCTGAAATGTTTGCACCACAGTACAGCTGATTCAATGTGTGACCTAACATTTATGAATGACCATCTTCGAAAGGTACCATAAGTAAAGACGACTAGCACTTTACACATGTCAAGCATTCCCTTTAAAGCTGGATAAAAATCAATTTCCTTAGTATACAGTATAAGCAGCTAAATATTTTATACACACATAAAAAAACATAGACCTTCATCCAGGAGGAGAACATCACACCAAGGTATAGGGGCAAAACACTCTTCAGTGAATAAGACCATTTACATTGGAAAATATGATGTGTTGTATGATGCAGTTGTGCTCAAAAGTTTGCATACCCTGGCAGAAATTGTGAAATTTTGGCACTGATTTTGAAAATAGGACTGATCATGCAAAAAAAAAAAAAAAAAAAAAAAAAAAAAAAAACAGTCTTTTATTTAAGGATTGTGATCATATGAAGCCATTTATCATCACATAGTTGTTTGGCTCCTTTTTAAATCATAATGATAACAGAAATCACCCAAATGGCCCTGATCATAAGTTTACATACCCTTGAATGTTTGGCCTTCTTACAGACACACAAGGTGACACACACAGGTTTAAATGGCAATTAAAGGTTCATTTCCCATACATGTGGCTTTTTAAATTGCAATTAGTGTCTGTGTATAAATAGTCAATGAGTTTGTTAGCTCTCACGTGGATGCAGTGAGCAGGCTAGATACTGAGCCATGGGGAGCAGAAAAGAACTGTCAAAAGACCTGCGTAACAAGGTAATGGAACTTTATAAGATGCAAAAGGATATAAAAAGATATCCAAAGCCTTGAAAATGCCAGTTAGTACTGTTCAGTGGAAAAATTCAGGGATCTCTTGATACCAAGCCAAGGTCAGGTAGACTAAGAAAGATTTCAGCCACAACTGCCAGAAGAATTGTTCAGGATACAAAGAAAAACCCACAGGTAACCTCAGGAGAAATACAGGTTGCTCTGGAAAAAGACGGTGTGGTTGTTTCAAGGAGCACAATACGACGATACTTGAACAAAAATGAGCTGCATAGTCGAGTTGCCAGAAAGAAGCCAATGCCACAAAAAAGCCCAGTTACAACATGCCCGACAACACCTTGACATGCCTCACAGCTTCTGGCACACTGTAATTTGGAGTGACGAGACCAAAATAGAGCTTTATGGTCACAACCATAAGCGCTATGTTTGGAGAGGGGTCAACGAGTATTGTGCTCCTTTATGCCAGGGTATGCAAACTTTTGAGCACAACTGTGTGTGTGTGTATATATATATATATATATATATATATATATATATATATATATTATGAAAAAAGCTAACACGTTGCCAGATCTACCAAGTCAGAAAAGCTTTTTTAGTTTTTACAAACAGCCCACCTGTCTGAATCAGCTGCACAAACGTGGTCCCACAAGAACATGTCTGCAGAAAAGAGATGACAGGCGACCAAACGTGCAAACATTTAAGGTATGGTTTACCCAAAAATGAAAATTCAGTCATCATTTAGTCTCATGTTATTCCAAGCCCATATGACTTTCATTCTTTAATGGAACACAAAAGGAGATGGTAGGCATGTTAGTCATAGTCACAACTGACTTTCAATGCATCTTTCTGTCTGAGCAATGAAAGGTAATGGTGACTGAGGATGCCAGTCCCTAACATCTCCTTTTGTGTTCCATGAAATAATGAAATTCATATGGGTTTAAAACAACATGAGGGTGAGTAAATGATGACAAGATTTTCATCCCTTTAAGAAAGCACATGGAAGGGTAAAACTCCTGTTGTCCCACATACAAGAGAAAAGTACGATGACAAAAGCAGCTTTGCTTTACTCGTCTCGGTGCGACCATGTCTCTGGGTTATTCACTCTAGAAGAGTGATGCAAGCAACCGCAAAACTAGTTTTGTTTGCTAACCAGCAAACACTTCTGGTTGAAGGGGAGGTGGTAGCCTATCATTCTCCACATTCTCTGCATCTATTGCGGATGCTCGTGGTTTGATCTCCAGTGGGTATCTCTCCAAGATTTCCTGCACCTCTCTGGCCACGTTGTTCTGCCATTCTGCCAGTTCAGTTTGCAGGCTTTGGGCACCCTCTATCACCTGCTGCTGTCTTTTTTCAAGGTTAGACAGGACGCTAAGATTTTGATGGATCTGGCTAAGAGCTGGGTTGATACAGGAGCCAGTCTGAGGCCAGGCAGGATCGTCTTGTCTTCGAGGAGAAGCCTGACCGGACATGTAGCGCTCAAAGTCCTCAGGGCTAAGATTCAACGACTGGGCATCCAGCTTCTCAATGAAGGCCACAGCACAACACTGAAGGAAATAAGAGATTAAGAAAAAGTGTGTTAGATTTTTCAATGATAAAACAATAGATATAGTGTTCAAACTTAAGACAAAGCATATCTGGACACTTTCTGGTGGTCAAACTTCTTGGAACATAGTTAATGTGATGAGCTATACCTGTGGTTACTCTGCTAGGATATCTGTGAAAACTTGAGGGAAACTGACTTTATACATCCACTAAAAATGACCATAGAACCAGTTGGTTAAAAGTAATGGCAAAAAGTTATTTTTGAGAAGATGGCACCTGCGTTGATGTTTTATCTAATGTAATGACATTCATACATTTCTAAGTGTTATATCAGTGTTCAAATACTATTTGGGCCACTGTACAAGAAGTGTGGACCAACCAGGTTGGTAAAGTAGTATCCATCCTCTCCCGTCATGAGTCTTGAGGGGTTACAGAAGCGTGTGATGTACTGGATGTTGGACTGCAGCCGAGGGGGGTTGGCTTTCAAAACAATATAGATAAGGGTGGGTAGGAAGTCATCTGCAGAGGCTGGTTCGTTCTTGGTAACCCTGATGGCGTTGAAGATATGCTTGCTGCAACTGGTGATGCAGGCCAGTTTATCCCTCGGCACACGCTTGGAGTCCATCTCAATTATATCTGTGGGAGAAAAGATAAGGATAAGGAGGTAAGAAGAAAACCTTGATGGAAGCAAACCAAAAGCAACTAAAAGACAATAATATTATGGCCTGGGAAAGCTTTGTGGACTCACCAGTGATGGCTTTGACTACACCATCAGACACCTCTGGGATCTCCTCATCCACAGGAACACACAGCATCTGAATGGTCACCCAGTGTAAGGCCCTGAATAACCAACATCAATAAAGGTTCTTTTCAAGACTGCAAATGGACAGATATAAAGGTTGACGTTCATTTGATGTTAGAGTTTAGTTTGGTTTGTTTTATTGGTACGAAAGTTTTTTGAGCTCCGCTTGAAAACAAGGGTCTGTGTAAGGTTATGTGGATTCATGTGACATGAGAACTATAGCACTACAATCAACACAAGTTCTTGCATGAACTCACGTGCCACTGTGACCGAGCTTCTCTCATAGCGCTCATGACTGCAAAATACCTAAATTTGGGATTGTTTCTTACCAAATCCTATCGTATGCCTTCAGAAGATTTGGAATATACACATGAGAATACGCATTTGGATGAGTCACTTGGACTGCATTTGGGTCCTTTTATTAAACCTTAAAATGAGGAACTATCCACTGCCACTGTATTGAAAAGACGGCTTACAATATTCATGAACCTTTTCGCACATGAGTTCTTATTGTACTGACGGATCCCCCAGCACAAGTTATTTAATGCACGTTGTATTTTAAAAAAATGTCACCATACACTTCACTGCATGGGATTTTGAGTTCGTCAAAACTAGCCCTTCCACTTGTTGCCCAGGAAGTGGTGAGAATAAGATATAGACGGAATGGGAGAAGGCTCAAGAGGACTTACTAGTTTATCATTCTTTGTCTGACATCAGAAAAGATGGCTGCATTGCTCCATCAAATCAGCCAGCTAAGATGGTAACGGCTTTAAGCCTTTATTTTGTGATTATTTTAATGTTTGTAACATAAAAAAATAAAGACATTGTGATATTTAAAAAGACTATTTGAGCAGCTGTTTCATTATGACAACCGCTTCAGTCCCTCTCTGCTGGTAAACAACAGCGTGAATACATATCACACCGGTTTGATCGGACGCCTCTGAGCCCAGCCTAGCGTAATCACACCAGTTTGGTTGTACATGCGAAGAGGTGAAATGAATATGAACATCGCCTTTTGTGTTCCTCATAACAAAGTTGGGTATGGAACGACATCAGGATGAGTAAATTATGACAGAATTTTCATTTTTGGGTGAATGATTCCTTTAAAAAATTACTAGGAACATATAAGGGGCTGACCGAATTCTGTGCTGGGTGGACAGGTCTTTTTTCTCATCATCTGAGGTCTCAGGACAGAAGACGCTCTTGTAGAGTCGAGTCATGATGTATTTTTCCACCTGGTCCATCACCCTGTCCACCTTCTCAGAGGAGCCTGAAGAAAGAGAAAGACACAGGGCTCTACCTCAAACAGTTCAAAAGCTTCTTCTATTTATAAGAAAAACAGACATTTGAAATATTGGCAAGCTATTCCATCTGAGTATAAATGTTAACAAACTTGAGAGTTCAGATAGAAATATCATTAATAACGCCTAAGGGAGCTGTGGAATTGGTCCAATCACAGAATTATAGAGAAGACAACACTTTTCACTGATATTCAATCAGAATCCAGAGGAAAACAGTTAAGATTTTAGATTGTGTCAAACAAACAAACACGAAATCTGTGATCTTGTTTCCAGTGTGTTACATAACAAAGCTCCCACATCATGCTGGGACAACAATGAAGTTTCTCGGACAACTAGTGGACATTGCGGCATGATGGAGTGGATTTAACCCTGGATTAGGTCAAATCTTTAGGGATTAGGTGACCTCCACTGGCACTAGTGTTGATGATTATCTGGCCAATCACAGAATCTTCTTGAGGCATTTACAATACAAGCCATTTAGAAATGTTTGATCAAGGAAAAATAAAATCAACAGCAAATAAATATTTTCATAAGCCATTTATATGTTTGTCACGCTCCAGAAACGGATGTTTCATGCCTCAAAAAGCTAAAATGTGAAACATGGGTTGTTGACTGCTATCTCAGCCATTCTAATCCCAGCCTGCACGTACTTCAGTTTTAATCATTAATTAAAAAAAGAAAAAAAAAAAAAGGTTTTGTTTTGTAGATACTCGTGAGGGTTTACATGTTCTTTGATTAGGCATGTTTCACAGGTTTTGTGATGGAATGAATCCTACCTTTAAAATGACTCATGAGTCTGTCAGACATGTTCTGGTAGAAATCCTGCACACATTCAGACAGTTCCTCTGCACTAAGATCCTGCAAAAACGGATGAATACAAAAGGAAATGCTTACTGAAAATGTATTTTAAAAATAATAATTAAACATCCATCAAAATGAAATGGTAAAGGGCAAAGAACAGCCGAATTACACGCTCTGAGATATTAAAGTCGGCATTTCGCGCATAATAACAAAACATCAAGATCTGATGTTTACATTTATATGAATGCATAAGGGAAAGTGTATATTTTAGGTGCTGTGACTGGTCACTAGTTTTCACAATTTTTAATCAGCTTTTTGCCTTTACTACATCATTTTAAATAGTCCTGTGATTATTATTTAAGTACACAGTAAATACCATGTTGTCTAAAGCCATAGCAAAATGCTGCTTTAAATAGTTTTACATGGAGTATAGCATGTTACACCGCACAACATGTCAACTACCCAAAGTGTCAGTAGGCAAACATTGCTTTGTTGATAATTCAAAATGCAAACATAAGGGAGCGGATAACTCAAGACACCTGTTAGCCTTTAAATGACTTTGTTTGAGATAAACATAAGGGATGCTTTCAAAGACAAACCAACATATAATCTTAATGTTTGTTAAGGGACACGCACAGATCTGACCCTAAATACGAATGCCGGTTGTGAAAAGCATAGTACATAAAACAGGCCTCAATTATCTACTAAAATCACTCAGTAGTCAAGTCAAATGAAAGCATACTGTGACTCATGCTGGCCCTTGCTGATTTTATATGTCAAGTGATAACCTTTTTATGGCTCTTGGTAAACAGGACTAACAAGGGTATGTGACCCTGGTTCACACCTTTTTATTTCCCATGCTATCTATAAAAAGGCAGCTCTGCTTTTGGATCTCTCTGCCAGGCTTCAAGGACTTGAGGAACTCCCCAAAGTCTCGTGACACTCGATCAGTCTCGATGCTGGACTGACGGGTGATGGAGGGACTGGGTGTCTTCCCCTCGTGGCTCTCTGAGGAACGCACATAAAAAAAAAAAAAAAATGTACAGAATGTTCAGAAAAATATTGTTTGAACACCAAACACAAAAGCTTTTTTAAGTGGATTGGATTCAAATGTTCAGTTTAATAAAATTAGTTCATGAAGATTCTCATTCATCCAGGTCATTGCAGAATGTAATGTCAAATTCAGTCCTTTCCATTATCTAACAACTGATACATGTTCAAACAATTTGGCCAATTGTAACACCTGAATTTCACATGCCATTATGCACAAATCAAATGAAAAAAGGTGACTTAATCTGACTGAATAAACAAAGCAAAATGTCAACATGACAAATATAACACATTTTAAAAACATCTGATTGTTCAATACAAGTCCAAATCTACCAGTAGCCCAGACAAAGAGAGGGCACATCATTTTGGAAAATAGGCTATTCTACTGAAATACTGATTGGTTACCATGCCAACACCTTTCACATCAGATGAAAGCCAAAGATAGCAACATACATTGGCCAGCTTTACCAAAGCATGTTATGAGTCATAAACACTACAAAAACAGACTTACAGAGATTATGTTATGCATGGTCCATTTGTTACCTGTATTTAAAGGCATAGTTCACCCAAAAATTAAAAGACTGTCATTCAGTGGCGTGCACCGACGGGGAGCAGCAAGGACTCAAGCCCTTGCCCCTTTTGTGTGGGGGGGGGGGGGGGTGGATAGGGGAATCTAACAATAAAATATTTTTTTTTTATTTAAATCTCTTAACAACCTTACAATAATAGTAATAATGTATCAATATATAGAAAATTAGGCGGAGGTGCTTTTAACAGCACACGCTACAACAGATGGGATCATCAAAGTGGCATTGCCTTTGATGCTGAGGTCTGTGCACACCACTGTTGTCATCATGTACACACCCTAGAGGTTGCACACCTGATGACTCTTCATTCTTCCATGGAACACAAAAGGAGATGTTAGGCAAAATGTTTTTCAGTCACCATTCACTTTCATTGCATCTTTTTTACATACAATGTGTGTGTTTTACAAAAGAAATAAAGTCATACAGGTTTGCAATGCCATAAGTGTAAATGAATTATGACAGAACTTTCATTTTTGGGTGAACTATCTCTTTAAGAATTCCCCATTTCCAGCAATGGAGCCTGAATGCATGCAGCTCTTATGCACTTGGTTTGTTTTCTGTAATCTGTGCTGGAGGGTTACAGTGATGTGGCATTAATACCCACCTCTCAACTTTGAAACCAGAGCTGCCACCAGATTGACAAGAAAAGAGAAGAATGCATGACAATGAGACAGTGAACATGAACAAAAATGGCAGGGTGAATTAAATCAATGTCTTTTGATGCACACACATACACACACAATGTCCAAAAGTATGTGGACATTTCCTTTTAATTAACAGGTTTGGCTAGGCCCATTAATTTCAGTGAAGACAGCACAGAATGACATTCAAGAGAATTGTGTGCTTCCAACTTTGTGGCAATAGTTTAGGGGCCTTTTCTGTTCTAGTATGACAATGCTCTTGCGTAAAAAACTAGGTCCGTAAAAAGATGGTTTACTGAGTCTGACCTGCACAAAGCTCAGACTTGAACCCTACTGAACACCTTTAAGATTAAATTAAATGCAGACTACAAACAAGGTGCCATTGTCAAACATCAATGCAAGACTTAACTAACGCTCTTGGTTAAACGTGAGCAATTCAAATCTAGTCTGAAGCCTCCCCATAAAAGTGGAAGCTGATAGGAACAACTCCCTATTAATGCCAATAGTTTTGAAACAAAATGCTCAACAAGCACATTTAGTTGCCCACATACTTTTGACCATACAGTGTAGCTAAATAGAGAATTAAACATATGCATTGCAAACAAAATATAGTATGGTATTGATCAGGGCAGTATGTCACAAAGCACAGTTTGAGGGAGTAAAGTTTAAGTTCAGCCTAAATGAACTCCGAAACACATTTTCAAGAAGTATTTGTGGTACTTTGCAAAATACTTTAAGTATTAAATGGATTAATCAAAGCCTAGATGACAGTGTCCTCCTTCAACACAGAACATCAAAACACAGATGCTGAGGTCCAACTCAGAGAAGAAAAAACACTGCA
The DNA here is from genome assembly GCF_019703515.2 of Myxocyprinus asiaticus. Classification (NCBI taxonomy): domain Eukaryota; kingdom Metazoa; phylum Chordata; class Actinopteri; order Cypriniformes; family Catostomidae; genus Myxocyprinus; species Myxocyprinus asiaticus. The sequence continues at coordinate 25,520,673 of NC_059386.1, forward strand.
ATCTTCACCCACGCTCCCTTGTCATTACCCCAGATTCTCCCTCGGGATCTGTCGGTTACCTTCAGTGGAGGAGCCCATCTCCCAGGGTTGGGTAAAAATGCCCTTCAGATCCCTCAGGAGGGTATCTCCATGGCTCTCCCTCCTGCCATGCAACTTCTCCTCTTTTTCACTTTCTTTTTCGGGGGGGACTAAAACACCCAGGGCGGGCAGGGAAATGAGCGAGACACAAATGGATTGGGGTGAAACGGGGGCGATGGAAAATGATGTGGCAGAGGAATTTGAATGAGTATTAGAAAAGAGAGAAATGCAGAACATGAAGGAGAGGTGGGGCGGAGATGAAACAGAACAGCAAACGAAATGAAAGCAGCAGCAAACTGAGTCAATGAATTGCTTAAATGATTGCACAACACCACAATAGACAATTAATGATAAAATCATAAGATGAGATTGATCGCAAATGAACGTATAAGCAAAACATATGAATCAAATCATGTAAGGATAACTAATACTTGATGTTTCAATTATAAAGCCTTTCAAATCAACCTCGTGCGACCCCGCGTACACATGCATGGACATTGTATTTTTGGCTTCGCTATACACAACGCATAATTTAAATTTCATTTATACCGACTGATCTCAGTTCAGAAGACTCTGTGCTTTCAGTAAAGGGTTAAACTTGCAACATTCAGAGTCATGTGACAAAACAACATAGCGCCGATCACAGCCGACTTTGGGAGAAACGCAAACTTCATCTCGTAAAACCTAATTACGTTTTTACATTGAAACCTGTTTGAGGCAAAAGATTATAGTCTCTAGCTTCATCTGATTTGTCATTTTTTTTAATTTGAGCAATTTATCACGAAATGCCACGCTGCTAAACACAATGTTCACCAATGTGTACTTCAGCCCATTTTTTTCCTTAGAAATCCTACATTTACTGTGCATTATCACATTGAGAATTGAGAATCAAAGGGCTCAAAGTGCAATCACTCCAAAAATCTGACCAAAATTTAAGTTTCAGGCTGCAGATGATTTAGCAGACATGGGACAATGATAATCAGTACATAGATTCAGAATTTATAATGTATAATTTATTTTAACATGGTTGGCAGTGACTGGATGATGCTGGCCATTAATTTGAATCAGAAGTAATTATGCTAATTTCTGATGTAATGTCTGTAATGTCTCAAAAACATGAATATTCAACACTCCTGGAAAAAAATCTGACTTTCTATAGTTTGGTATTATTTAAAAATGCACAAATTAATCCTGCTGTCCACATATGTTGACACATTTTTAGGAAAACTATTTGCTCTAGATTTTTTGTTTTTTTTTTTGCACATTTATTAGGTGCTACTAGTTACAAATCAAAAAGGGAAATGGAAAATGCACACAGCAGTCATGCAAAAACGAAACTTCTGTCATCATTTACTAACCCTCGTGTTGTTCCAAACCCTTATGACTTTCTTTCTTCCGTGGAACACAAAAGGAGATGTTTAGCAGAATGTAAGGGACTGACAGCCTCAGTCACCATTCACTTTTTTATTGCATTTTTTTTCCCCTTACAATAAAAGTGAATGGTGCCTGAGAATGTCATTTCCTAACATTCCGCCTAACATAATTTTTTGTATTTCATGGTAGAAAAAAAGTCATATGCATTTGAAACAACATGAGGGAAAGTACATTTACATTCAAAGGCTTTATAAGAGCAATCATCCAACAACACAGTAAAAATCTAACTGGGACCATGTATGGTGATAGGGTAAGTTACTTGTATATGAAATAAGCATAATGAATCAAGAGGGAGGCAAAATTATGTGTTATGTTCTATATTTGGCTCTAAGAGAAAAGTCATGAGCTAGGCAAAATCTGCAGCATTGACAGAGTGTTGTGTCAGCAAAGCAAGGGAGACTAAGCATCAGATTGATGTATTTTAACCTAAGAGCAGTAAACCGGGGACAACAATACAAATCAAATCTTTTCCTATCCACTAACCACACCCACAGCTGGTTTTCAGCAGACTCCACCCACTACAAAACAACACCAATTATGTTCAGATCTCTCCAATCCCACCCTCTTCGTACCTTTCTTAGGAGCAGTGCGGGAGGAAGGGCTGAAAAACTTCTTCACAGTGGTGACCTTGCGTGTCTTCTCGTTGGTTTTCTTCTCCTCAAACTTGGAGAAGGTGGCGAGAGAGGGCTGAGAATGGGATTGTGGAGGCTGGGTCTGAGAGGAACTCTGAATGCTGACATAGGCCGCCTCCTCTTCCCTCTGCAGCCTGGAACAGGAAACACCCTTTTTTAGTCTGGCACATCTGTACATCAATATTGATGGAGAGCCAATTCTTCTTTACCTTGATATGTGATCTTACAACTCATCCATTGTGGTTTAATTCCACCTTTAAGATTTTTTAACTAACTTAAATTTTCTGACCCTTTTCTACTATTACTTTGAACCAACTGGGCCAGTGGTCGTTTTTATTGGATTTATGAAGTCAGTTACCAATTACCATAGGTATAGTTCATCACATTAACTATGGACCACTAAGTTTGACAACCAGAAAGTGTCCAAATACCTTCTGTCTCAATTTTTAACAGTATATCTTTTCATTTAAAACCATACAAACTTCAAAACTTCTTTGTTGTTGTGAAATGCTTTGCTTGAAAATTGCTATCTTTCTTTCAACATATGCCATTATCTAATGCAATCCAAACATGTTTAAGTGTGTCTTAAGTGTCCAAATACTTTTTGGGGCCACTGTAAGTCACGCATCCAACTCACTTCTCAGCCAGGGCCCAGTCCTCCTGGATCTGTTTCTGCCGAGCTCTCTGGTACTCCTCTCTCCAGCACTTGGAGCACAGGCCCTGCCAGCCAGCGTTTCCATAGTAACCGCAGCCTTTCTTGCAAAGCAGTTCCGATTGGTCCACATGGATACCTCGTCGCTCAGAGCGCTGACTCATCGTGTCCCTTTGTCTGGGTAAAGGAAAGAAACACCATTGACATTGTGAAATGCATTTGCGTATCCTGGCTGCGGTACAATAGGCAAGACAACAGGAGTCACGTTACATAATATGCTCTGCAGTGACATCCAGTCTGCATCAGAGATGTCAACATTGTATTTTTTATTCACACTGGCTTTCTTTTCTCTCCTGTCTTACATGACTCATCTCATCTTGTTTTGAGCAAAGTCAAAGTTTTATTAAAAGCCAAATGACTATGCATTTATATAGTTATGAAGAAAATAGACAATAATATATCAATAATAAATAAGAGTTTAGACTATATGCTTTACAGACTAGTGCAAGGTTCGTAATAAGTAAACTATGATGTTCAAATGCACAAAAATGTCGTGCAGGAGGCAGACATAAAACAAGCATAATCCGTCTGAAAAAGTGAAATAGATTTGACATCACGTAAACTTGCATAGTTGATATTTATATTAGCCAAAGTAGTCTCGCACTTAAACATCCGACTATGCATAATCCATAAATTTCAGCATGGATGACGTGACATAACGTCCCAAAAATCCTTCAGTGTCGCTTAGCTGTTACATATTTCCCCTGCAAACAAAATAGCATTAATAATTGGCTATTGAGGGGTCAAAATAAGACATGTAAAACCTATTATCGACTGACAATAACACGGAATGCCATTTGAACTGCCGCAGGCAAACACGTCAAGCTAGCAAAACAGCTACGTGGCTAAAAACAAACGCAACAAATACACAACCTGCGAGACAAGAGATAACTATGCAGCATCAACCGCCTAAATATGTAATTAACATGGCATTTAAAAAATAAATGGCAAATGTTTAACGTTAATATATATGACAGCAATAAATTACGAAACATACCCCGTCACCGGTCTCCTTTCCAGAATCACAATGACGTCATATCCGTGCAACTTGTCTATGAATTCTGTGGGCGTGTCTACGGGCGGCTGGGCTGGAAATGTCCAGTTCATAAAAAACACTGTTTCAGTTACGTTTTCATGTCCTGTCCAATCCAGGCATGATATATTACACTTGATTATAACTAATATATATATATATATATATATCCTTTTAATAATTTGCAAAATATATGGTTTATTATCAGCACAATATAGCAATACAATAATGCAATACAAACAACAGTATTCACCAAATATACAACAGAGTACTAGTACCGGTTTAGACTTAAAGTTTCGAAATAAAGTACACTGGGCAAGTCCCAGTTAGGATTATCAGATGCATTATAATAACTGGTATTTATTTATTCTGCTGCCAAAACACTTGAAGAGAGCTCATGCAACTTCATGTGGCCTAGACAGCACTCACAGCTCACTTAAAACAGTTTTAAAGTATTTATTTAATGACCAAATAACAAAAATGGTAAAGCATATGCAGTTGTTATGCAGAGGTTTATGGCAATTAAAAAACATGGACAAATGCTATTGGCAGCAGAAAATTCTTTGATAAAGTGTCCCAATAGCCTACATATGAAGAGTGTAAGTGAGATTTGTGAGTGGTAATCTAAACTGCAATAAGGCGGCCAACAGTCTTTTTAGCATCGTTTTAAAAATACTTCTTTCAATTCATATTTAGGATGTTAAATATCGAGTACATAGACTTATAATGTCCTTAAATATTTCAGAACTTTTTCTATTTGGACTCTCCTTAAGTTTCAGTTTTATCTATACTTTTGACATAAATAAACAAGGTGTGCTTGCCTAGTACAATAAATAAGCTCTCTGTGATATTCAAAGTGATGCACAGTTATTTTCAGAAGGCCTTATGTGAAGCTTTGTAGGGCTGTAAATTCCAGATGAAAATGAAGTCCTTTATCTATTAAGGTTGCACAAGCTACAGTGCTCTCTACTGGCAACATAATATTGTTCAAGTCCTATATATTTAAGTCACGTAAAATAAATAGGAAGAATCACTTTAAAATACTGTAGGGGATAAAAAAACATTTCCTTCATGAGAAATACAGCATAAGCAATAACATATCTCTGAATTGCCATTATGAGTCCAGTTGATTGATTCCTTTGATCTAACCATTAATACATTCATTGCACATCACGGAAACGTCCTTTGCAGAGATATTTAGAACATAAAACACTGTTTCACATAAGTGAACATCCTCTGAGGAATATTCCAGAAACCCCCTTCAAACTACAACTGGAAAAAACAATTCCATGTAGGGTTTATTCTAAATAAACTTAACTAAATAATTACTCACAAAAACTAAGGGATCAATAAAGCTGCCCAAAAAAAGTACATTTCGAGTTGCAAACTGCAGTTCTGTCAAAAAACTAAAGAACAACTGCCAAAGTAACATCCAAAAACTGCCGTCTAGTTCATTAATAGAATTTCATGACTGGTTTGACATCTACAGACTGCAGCAAGCATCACTTACTTGCTCAGACTTTGAGCATTTTCATCCTTGGCAAGACCTGCTAATACACCTTCCCTTCACCACCATGTGATTTTAAACTCATAGATGGGCCTTTTGCAATAGTAGTGGTTAATGAGGTGTTTGTCACAAACACCGATGCATTGCTGATCAGCAGTGATGCCACGCTCTGCCAGGTCGCTCACTATGCAGTGAAGAAGATCATAAACATCCGCCACTGCCTCCCAGGGCCCGAAGGACACATCAACCTCACAATGGTGCTCAAACAGCTTGGCCTCGCTCTCTGAGCGCTCAAATCGCAGTGAGTTAAAAAGTGGTCTTTCATAAGGGGTGATGGGCATCTCCTCCTTGTACACGCAGATCTTCAGTTTCGCAAAGCGAGCCTTCCTCTGCATGGCACGGAGTTTAGCGATCTCCACAATTCGCTCTAGATTTTCTGTAAAAAAAAAAAAAAAAGGGAAGATTTACAATGTTAAAGGAATAGTTCACCCAAAAATGAAAATTCTCTCATTATTTACTCAACCTCATGCCATCCAAGATGTGTATGACTTTCTTTCTTCTGCTGAACACAAATAAAGATTTTTACAAGAATATTTCAGCTCCGTTGGTCCTTTCAGTGTAAGTGAATGGTGACCAGACCTCTGAAGTGAAACGATGTGAAAGTAGAGATGTATTGTAAAAAAGGACTTAAATATTGATCTGTTTCTCACCCACACCTATCATATCGCTTATGATGATATGGATTTAACCACTGGAGTCTTATGGATTACTTTTATGCTGCCTTTATGTGCTTTTTGGAGCTTCAAAGGTCTGGTCACCATCCACTTGCATTGTATGAACCTACAGAGCTGAGATGTTCTTAAAAATGTGTATTCATCAGAAGAAAGAAAGTCATACACACCTTGGATGGCATGAGGGAATGTTGAGTGAATTTTCATTTTTGGGTGAACTATCCCTTTAAATCCACTGAAATTATAGTTTCTATAAATTTTGCCACAATATTTCCTTAAGTATATATTATATAGTATAATATATAACATACTGTAAATACTATATTTGTTCATGTGTATTTAGTATACTGCATATCATATACATATATACAGTATACTGTACTTATATTTACTGTTAATGCTGTATGACTACTTGCACTTCTAGTTAGATGTTAACTGTATTTATTGGCTCTTGTACGGTGCACAATGACAAATCTAATCTAATCTTCTCAGGACACCTTTTAGGGTGTCATTCATAATGTTATACTACCTTTGTAATAGGGCAAGAGATCAAGAAAAGCTTGTCGCACTTTTTCTCCAGTGAGTGGCTGGGTGTCTTCCAGGCTTTCCAAAAGAGGCCCAATAGCATAGTACTGAGCTTCTCTGTACACTGCACGTACACGGTCCCTCTGAGGCAGCTCACCCTCTCGCAAGAAATTAAGAATATCCCTTGGAAAAGTTGGAAAACAAAACAACATACAGCCCTGAAACATTTTACCTTACAACATACTAGCTTTTCACATAGCTAGCCATAAACTAAGTAATAACCAGTAAGACTAAATTCTATGACACTGTGTTACAGTGTTGTACCTAATTTGTAAGTATTATAAAAATCCTAATCAGTAAGCCTATATTTAATAAGTGTTTCCTTGGTAATTACATGTACTTCCAATTCTGAGTTCTTCTCAGGAAACAGGTTTTTAAGATGGATAGTACGCAGTTATTTGAGGAATCCACAAAAGCAAAATTCAGCTTATCAAAATGTTTGCTTAGTATTTTTGGTTTCCAGTAGGCAGTGGTCATAAACCATAATCAGATAATCACTAATCTAAACACTTACCCAAAATATGCTCCATCTCTGTCGATAAAATATCGACCCTCTGCATCCCGTGGTATGAGGTGGCGGCCACTAAACATGGCAGCCAGCATTGTGTCCTCATAACGCCGCAGGGTGGACAGCCGAGTGGTGAAGTATGTTCCTCCTACATTCAGGGGGATGACCTCAGGAAACTATGAAGAGAAAGGAGCATCAGAAATAGCCTGAGCTGTTTACATCTGAAAATCTATCAAACATGTAATGGAAAGTAATAGGACCCCCGGGATGTGTTCTGAGCAACTGTAGGGCAATAAACTTTTTTTCTTACTTTACCATCCTAAATAAGCATGATCAGGTTCCTCACCAGTTCATTTTTTAAACCTTTGAGAGTTTTACATGTTCTAGACCCCATAAAACCCTTTGGCATTGATAACCAAAATGAAAATTCTCTCATCATTTACTCACCCTCATGCCATCCCAGAAATATATGACTTTCTTTCTTCTGTCGAACACAAACAAAGATTTTCAGAAGAATTTCAGCTCTATAGGTCCTTACAATGCAAGTGAATGGTGACCAAAACTTTGAAGCTCCAAAAGCACATAAAGGCAGCATAAAAGTAATACATAAAACTCCAGTGGTTTAATCCATGTCTTCAGAAGTTATATGATAGATGTGGGTTAGAAACAGATCAATATTTAAGTCCTTTTTTACAATCAATCCCCAATTTCACATTCTTCTTTTGTTTTTGGCAATTTGCATTCTTCGTGCATATCACCACCTACTGGGCAGGGAGGAGAACTATAGTAAAAAAGGACTTAAATATTAATCTGTTTCTTAACTTTGTTATCATAAAACTTCTGAAGACATGGATTTAACCACTGGAGTCTTATGGATTACTTTTATGTTGCATTTATGTACTTTTTGGAGCTTCAAAGTTCTGGTCACCATTCACTTGCATTGAGAAGACCTACAGAGCTGAGATATTCTTCTACAAAAATCTTTGTATGTGTTCAGCAGAAGAAAGTCATACACATCTGGGATGGCATGAGGGTGTGTAAATGATGAGAGAATTTTCATTTTTTGGGTAAACTATCCCTTTAAGACTGATCACATAAATTAAAAAAATATTTATAAAACGATAGATGTGGTGACACGATTAGGTTAATCCCACTTAAATTGAGAGAGAACTTGTGTGATGTGTGATAAGAACAGTGTTTGGTATGTTACTCAAGGTAATCCACCACAAATCACTAATTACTTATCTAAAACTTTGTAATCACATTACTAGTTACTTCATTAAGTTACTTTTTAACTTCACAGAAAAGTTAGGGTTTTTTTGCTCAACAAATTCCAAATAATGTCTCTATTATTAACATAATTCATTTTTTAAAAGCATTCTACATAAATAGATTTGTTTTAGAAATATGTGTAACCCAAGTAATGTACTTATGAGTAACTAACTTGATTGAAAGTCCACAACAGTAATTTGATTACAAGACTTAAAATGTAATGTGATGCACTACTTTTTGACTAAAAAGTAATTAGATTGCAGTAACTAATAACTTTATCAGATTACACCCAATACTGGATAAGAATTAGTGTATCTGATGTGATATTTTGTTTTAAAGATGATATTCAATTATATATTGTAGAAAATGACACTGCATCATATGTAACCTTTCAGAAAAACAAAGAAACACTGAAAACATGAAACATAACAAATTAACTGCAATTTATGTCAAATGCATTTGTCTGGCAATGTTAGTGATGTTATTAATATTACTACAAATACCTCTTTTCTGTGTTCTTGTGGTACTGAATAAAAAAAGATTAGGTTAATCCCACAGAGCCAGTATGATTTTATAGACAAATAGTGTGGCCAATGAGAGAAAGCATCCATCCGCCCCACTGGAATATAAACCCAATCAGATTGAAGTAAACGGGAAGAAAACACGCTTCATACATCTTTTGCCTATGGTGACCGATCTAGAAATTAACCAGACAGCACGAGACGCTGGGAAACTCTGACACAGAAGATTTTATGATCACTTTGGGGAGGAAAACGCTAATTAAAAATGTAAACATTACGAGGCTGGATATATCACTTATGGTTCAACAAACGGCTCCGTGATAAAAATTGCACATCCTCTTTAAGCCTTAAGGATTTACCTCCTCAGGTGCGTCTAAGGTGCCCAGGGACTTCCCTAGGTTAAGATTAGGGACAGGTATGGCTGGTTTGCGATACTCCTCCTCCCCAGTATCCGTGCCCGACATCTCATCTCCCTCTTTCTCGGTGTCACTCGCAGCCGAAAATACCACCATCACTCTCGGCTGAGGGACTGTCCGCCCCTCCTGCGTGAACCTCCTCACCCGTGGTGTTGCCATTTGGAGCGGACCTGCTGCGCTAAAGGAAAGCGGAGGTGGTTCTCCGTTTGGGGTTTCGCCTGCTCCATTATGCTGCATACACACACAAACAGCAGGCTTTATAATAGCGTAGGTTCTGGCCCACAAAAAAAGACTGTAAGCGGGTTGTTATGATGTCCAGGTTCTTGCACAGGAGGACGGCAGGGTAGAACGCCCCAAGCGAGAGGTGTGGCTGGTCTGTAGGCTGGTCAGGTGGATGCGATCCTACTCGTGTGCCGTATGCGTGCTGTACAGCGCATACGCAAATCGCGTACGCGACAGCAGCATGCACTGGAGTGTTTTAAGCCGTGTATTCCGCTACTCGCGTAAACATAAATTGAGATTTACAAAAGTGCGTAACTTGTGTACACGCAGTTTATCATGCTTCATTTCTATGTAGGGCAGCGTTGGAAAAAACAACAACGCATATATAACTTCAGTTGTATCAGAAACTATTAGCAGAGACAGGCCCCTTCTATTTAAATGAATGGACGAAATAGGAACGCCCAACCAAGAAGCTCTAGGGCCCAACGGTAAACGGATGGAGAAAGTAAGTCCCGCCTTACATGTAAAAGAACCAATCACCATTTAGATACAGACATCGCCTGTCAATCAACTCGCTAGAGCGCATGCGCATTAGCTATACAAGGCGGGAAAATTGCGTGTTTAAGCGTAATATGAGGTAAAGAAGCACAATTTATGATTCCAAAATTATAATATGTTATTGCTGATTTGAAATATATTCTTTTATCCTAATCTTGACCGACAGTTTTAGAGATTTTGGTGTCCCCCCATTCAAGTAGATGGGAGCTGCACTGTCATGACTGAAAATAGCCTCCCGAGAGCGTTCCAAAGATGGCCGACATTGGACTGACTTGCTAGAGCAACTTTGTTTGTTTTCAATCTATTTTTTATGATTATTTTATTATTTAAGTCATTTAAATATGAAATAATTTCAACAAATATACTGGGACTATATATTACGATGCAATTTACAACCTGAGAAATATCCCTATAAATAATACAATTGTGCATTTGCTAACATTTATGAGAGTGGTGTGCTAAATGAAATCTAAATATAGATACATTTTTAAATATCTATTTGAAAATATATTTAAAAATGTACAAGTGTTATTTTGGACAATTATGAACTGTCAGGCTATATTCACTTCCATTGTAGGTGCCTCAACACTATTCCAAAAATTCTGTTGAATAAGCTTAACTTGTATTAAACCCAGAATATTTCTTTAATGATTTGGTCTTCTATTAGAAAAAGACATCTTTGTAAATCTTTTTTCGCAGGTAATTAGTATGAGCAAGCAAAAGTATGTCATTATTCCTGTACCCCTATTTTATTTTTCTTTTTTCTTTTGCATCCCAAACATTTGGGAGGCTGGGGAAGGAACAAAACAAAACAAAATTCTATGAAAATGACTGAAATAGGGGTCCCTGAAAATTCTGATTTCATGTGACTTTGAATAAAAACTCTTGCCACATTGTCCCTGTAACATTTCTGGACACCTGGATGACTGGAAAATGTATTGCTGGCCATCATACAAGAAATAAAACATTATTTATTATTTTTAGACTACTCTTTGAATTACTGCATATATAGCATATCATTCAATCAAACAATAACATCAGTAGACTCAAAAAAAATATTTTGGCCTATTTTTAAGATGCACATTTCAATTTCATAAAATTCCATCAAAATGAATTGTGTAACTTTTAACAAAATTAACAAAAAAAACAAAAAAAAAATAAACATTATTTTGTTAAAGATTACTTAGTTCAATCTGATAGAATTTTGTTATGAAATTGAAATGTGTAAAAAAAGAAAAAAAAAGAAAAAAAGTGTCTTCTGTGTGTGTGTATGTACAGGTTTAACATATTATTTACTTATTCTGGCCCCAAGCAGTTTTCTTGAGTTTATGTTTTACACTGACCATTTAAATGTTTTATAATGTATAAATATATATGTATAAAGTTATCTATAAAGTTATATTTACAGTATACGCATTTCAAGATTTACATGTTTCAATTTCATAACAAATTTCCATCCAGCTTAATTGAGTAATCTTTAACAAAATTAAGTACAAAAAAATCTTAGATATTTTAAGTTTTACTCATTTAATTTTGTTAAGATCACAAAATTCAATTTGATGGAAATTTGTTATGAAATTAAATGTGTACATTGTAAAAATAGGCTTTTCTTCTTTTCTTTTCTTTCCTTTTTTTTTTTTTTTTTTTTTAAGTTTTGGGCATTATGAACCTAAGAAATCTTTCAGTAAAAGGAAGGACTTTCCTTTTTTGGACATGTTTTCCAGAACACTAAATAATTATAGTAAGTAGACTAAAGTTTAAAGGATTGTTCACACAAAGTGAAAAATTTAAAATTCATCCGAACAAATTAGTTCACTAAAATGAATCAGACTTTCTTATGATTCATATAAGAATGTGTTTGATTCTCCTCGTTGCACAGTGTGCTTCCATATGGAATTAGATTTGTGCCAATTGTTTTGAACGTAAGTTAATATATATAAAACTGAAAATGAATAAAAACAATCTGAAACTGAAAACAATAAAATCAAGTCCTGATCAGCGAACGCACGCAGAGAATATTGTTAACAAAGGATGCTGTTTATTTAAAAAATACGTTTACTTTTTACCTTTGATTTTATTGTTTTCACTTTCAGATTGTTTTTATTCATTTTCAGTTTATATTTTTATTCGTGTTTTGAAAAATTACGTTCAAAACAATTGGCAGAAATCTAATTCCATACTTATAAACAAGGGTTCATTTGTGTGAACACGTCGGGAAAATATTGAAATTCCGGGACATTTTGCGTCCTGGAATAATATTTAATTTTTCCAGGACAGATGGCCAAAAACCGGGACGATCCAGGAAATTACAGCATTTTTTTCCTTTTTTTTTTTTTTTTTTTTTTTTTGAGAAAGCAGCTTACCTTAATGCAAATGTTCCAGTCTTTTCATGAGTTATACAATCTGTAAAACTGAAAATAAAAGCGATGTTTTAAAGAATAACACGAAAATGTATTATTTGGGCACATATTGGTATTTGTGCTTACCCTTTAAGTGTTAAAAAGTGTTTCAAAGCCAGTCAATACTTTCAAAAGTGACCATAAAGGGGAGATTCATAACCAGCCTTCAATTGTCTACGTAATATGATTTACTCAATTTGAATTATCATTAACTAAAACAACAGTCCATATACAATCAGTTACGTAATTATTATGACGTAACAACAACATGCACGCCCAGCCAATCACATTCACGCACAGCATTCTCGTCGCACAGCATTGGCCAAATTTCAATCAACCTGCAATGAAGCGCAGTTTTAATTGGTCAATGTTCAGTAGCCGGAAACGAGTGTTTTTTGTTTTGTTTTTTTTGCTCTCGGCACAATGGCGGAGGTCAGGCTGCGGTTTGCGAGAGAAGCTTACAAGCTTTTAAAACCCTCGTATCAACTTATTTTTGATAAAGATTTTAAATCGGTTTCAAAGGTAGCTTATGTTGTAGCCTTAACTCAAAACGACCGTGTTACAAGTGAGCAAAGACTGTGTGCTACAAGCCGGCCATGCCTGGAGACTCCAAAATTGAATGTATCTGAGATAACTGGAGGTCTGGTTACCTTAAACAGGTTTGCTGATGGAGATGCAGTCTGCTTGAACTCTCTCTCTAAACGTATTCATGGAAATGTCAGTCTATGTATCGATTGCAATGGGTTACATGCCATAACTCCAGTTCACTTGTCCTCCTGGAGGAGCTCGTGTTTGGGAACACATGGAAAGCTCCCTCTCCTGTGCATACATGCTGCCTCTCATCATTTTAAACTCCAGTTCAGGAGATCCACCCATACCAAATCACTTCATGAACGTTCACATGGTCATTTTGGGCAGCTGGCCTTTGAGTTTGTGTCTTTCACCAGAGCTTATAGTGGCAGACAGAGTAATGGCACTCAAGAGGAGCCGCTATACAGAACGAAGTCTGCCTACTATGACATTCTCGAGGTTTCTCCAACAGCCACTCAAACGCAAATCAAGACTGCGTACTATAAAATGTCCTTCATATATCACCCGGACAAGAACGCAGGGAGCGAGGATGCCACATCTCGCTTCGCGCAGATCAGTGAGGCATACAACGTGCTGGGGAATAAAGCTTTGAGGAAGAAATACGATCGGGGGATCTTGAGTCAAGGGGACCTGCAGGGATCCGGCAGACCCACAGTCAAAGATAGTCCCGCATCAGCATCAGGTCAGCAGACCAGAGCCAGACACTCCCCCTCTGTTGGAGCGGACCAGCAGAACATCTTCGACTTTGATGCTTTCATCCGAGCGCACTATGGAGAACAGCTGCAGAGGGATAAAGAGCTCCGGCAACGCAGAAAAGAGATGCTTAAAAAACAGGAGCAAAACTACGAGGATGTGAAACTGGGCAGGATGAAAGAGATAACTGTGGCGATGCTGCTGGTTATGGCTATGGCAATTCTATTTAATCTAAAATCTAGCAAGTGATTAAGAAGTAGGGATTACTAGAAGCATATGTCTGACATTTTAACAGTTGGAAATTAGATTTGGTTTAAAAGCAATGTGCCAACACAAAAAAAAAATTACCATTGTACCCATAGTTTTCATGTATACAAACATGGTAAACTACAGTTATTGTTACTACTGTAATATACATTAAAATGTGATTTCATTATACTAATAGTAATAACTGTGGTTACCATGATAATTAAATAAGAGGACAAATGAAAAAGGGATTTGGTTATGGGTTATGATGAATGACATCGTATCTGTAATTGTGCTCTACATCACTGGTTAAAGGGATAGTTCACCCAAAAATGACAATTCTGACATCATTTACTCACCCTTGTGCCATCCGAGATTTGACTTTCTTTCATTGGCTGAACACAAATGACACAATTCTAAAAGAATATCTCAGTTCTGTAGGTCCATACAATGCAAGTGATTCGTGGCCAGAACTTTGAAGGTCCAAAAAGCACATAAAGGCAGCATAAAAGTAATCCATAAGACTCCGGTGGTTCAATTTATGTCTTTAGAATCAATATTTAAGTAGTTTTTTTTTTTTTTACTATAAATCTTCATTCCTGCCCAGTCGGTGGTGATATGATCAAAGAATGTGAATCGCTAAAAAAAGAAAAGAAAGTGAAAGTGGAGATTTATAGTAAAATGACTTAAATATTGATCTGTTTCTCACCCACACCTATCATATCACTTCTGAAGACATGGATTTAACCACTGGAGTCTTATGGATTACTTTTATGCTGCCTTTATGTGCTTTCGAACCTTCAAAGTTCTGGCCACGATTCACTTGGATTGTATGGACCTAAAAATCTTCGTTTGTGTTCAGCAGAAGTCAGTCAGTCATACACATCTGGGATGGCGTGATAATTTTTGGGTGAACTATTTCTTTAAACTGTGTTGTATTCAAACAAAGTAATTACATGGTTTGTGTCATTGTAGTATCTATGGAATAAGAGAGCATGGTGCTTTTAAACCACTAATGGGCACTGATGGCATTATTTTGCACAAGGGCCCTCTTTGGTTATTATTTGCCTCTCATTATTTGCATACACCTGGGCCTCTGATTTAGGTTTTAGAATAACTGTCTATTACTTTATAGTAAAGAGAATGGAAAATATTGGAAATGTATGGGGCTACAAATAAAGACTGCTATCACAAATATTGCAGGTTTTATCCCAAATTGGGATGAACCTGTAAATGGAGAGTTGCTGAGATTACAACAATACTCCAATCAGTTTAAAACTGCTTTGTGTGAAGAAAATATGCCTTCTGATTATTTAAATACATGGAGGAACATGTATACCGTCAATAAAAAAATAAAGGAACTAAATTATTCAAAGCATTTTTATTCTATTACTGATTGTATGGAATAAAAAAAAAAAATGTGTGCCATGAGAGATGATTTTGTTTTGTAGTTTTTGAATTGCTGTGCGACACTGAGAGGACTTTGGTAAAGTGACCCAGTTTATCAGAGTAAACCCTTTATGTCTACATAATAGATATCAATATGCTATATGCATATATACCAGCTGTTGTCAAAAAAAAACACTTACCCTTATATTTTGCATGTGCCGTGGCCAGTTTGGACATCATGACACTCAAATAAATGCAGAGTACAGTGGTAATGTGTTTGTACAAAAGATATTTACTTCAGTTAATACACCTATGGTGGTAATGAGGAATAATAATAATAATGAATTTCAAACAGTGATATTGCTTTTTTTTTTTTTTTTTTTCATTTTTGATTAGAACTGTAACAGCGCTGGGAACAGAATACAAGACTCCATGATGATACACAAAGGAAAAAACAACCAAACTAAATACATATCAAGAGAAAAAAGTGGAAGAGTCTTTATTCAGTAATGGAGGATTCAGCTCCACCTTGTGGTTCAAAACCATGACACATACAAAAATAAAACATACAACTGTCATTAGCAGGTGTAAGGGGGAAAGTGTCACCAACAAACTAATGGACAAAAGGACTGTGCTAAACCGAGTTTCTACCTGAGCTTTGAGAGGCCTACGGAGAATCTATAGGATACCAACTTGTGATGGGAGCTGCCTGTCATATTTCGATATACAAGGCTCATTACCCTTATACAGCAAACAAGAGCACAATGGAGAGAGATCTGAATGTCATAACCGAGAGAACCCCATTTCCATAGATTGTTGGTCAATATAAGCCGTGATAACTTTTGTTATAAAGTGTTGCTCTTGCTGAGAACGACTTGACAGATGTATAATCAACGTGTTTGCTTCAAATGTAACACAATTACACAACTTTGAAGAAAAATAAAAATCTCCATCTGGGATACATTGAAACAAACTGAGGCTGTTCAGAACATACTGTCTCAGGTGAAGAAAGAACATACTGTCTCAGGAAGTGATGTAAATGTGAGGGAATAAACGAGGTAACAATTATGACATCACTACTGAACTAAGCTACGGACAAATATCTACATTAATGCTACTCGTGACTACCAATATAATATCAATAATGATGAACTTTTTTTTGTTTGTTTTTCTTTTTTCTTTTTTTTTTCTTTTTCTTAGAAATCATATAAACGTGCTTTCTGTGCAGTTGTATGTTGATGTGTTTAGATAATCTGCAATACTTTCCATAGAAAAATATTTGCAAAAAGAAGCAGAGCAAAGTGCTGGACATCTGAATTGAGATTTGTAAGTGTTCTAAGAGTTTCATGCCATGATATCGACAAAAATGTTACGTTTTGATGAGAATGTGACAGACATACTGTATAAAGCATTCTTAACAGACCAGATTTGAATGTGCAACTAAGTTTTTTTTTTTTTTTTTTTTTTTGTATATTCAAATGAAATCATATGGTTATATTCAACTTGATTTGTCTGTTTTGACAATTTGGTCCACACTACAGTATATTCCACAACTCATTTCAACATACCTAATCCATCTGTGAATTTCCAGTGGGAAACTTACTGTTAAAATATGACAAAATGGTAAAAGAAAAATCGAATGCCTAGACATGATTAAAATGACATCTGGGACAAAAATGTGGCGTTATTTCTACAATTTAACCAATCAAAACTTCCATTGTAAAAACTTTGGTAATAATAACCAAGCCTGAATCCTGGGACAGCTGTTTTCTCTTTGATAAAACAATACACACACCCTAATAATTACAGAATAGTATGACCTGAGACTAGATGAGACCTTATTATTATTAATTTGCTGGCAAAAATTGCTCAAAGGTGGTATGATCTGACGCACAATATTTCCAATCTGTTTAAAACACTTATTTGGAATGGAAAAAGACAATGATTAGTGGCGAACAGTTTTCAGTGAAGGCACTCCAATGTTAGACGTGGAGAGAAAGTTAGAGAAACAGTCACAGGCTTAAACATATTTGTATATTTCGATAAAAACATTGGTATCTGTGCTTTTTCTTTTTAGCTCTAAAAGAGAAAAATTTGATTTATATCAATCATTCATTGGCACGCATAAAAAAGGCCAAAAGGCAGTTTTAAGCCGACATTGTTCTCCAAGATTCACCGGCGTAAAATTCAAATGCAAGATTACCAAACAACATCAAGTGAATTTCATTCCTTAAAAAAAAAAAAAAAATTGAATTCCTCAAGGTGCAGCTCAAAGCGACAGTGACGTTAACTACCAGTTGTTCACTGGCTCATTGTAGCAACAAAGCTTGATTGCGATTATAAATGTAATCTCAGATCGCTCGCAGGTTATTTACCTGAGAACCCAATTCAAGAGCATTAACTGTAGAGAGAAAATAGCCAAACACAATTCATCATGAATTGTCATCTTTAAAGATTTCTCGTGTTAAAACGTCTAAATGCTTACTACTTAAAATCATTAATGCAATACATTTAGTTCTGCTTCCTTTGTCAACGTAGTAACTGTGTTCATCCAGCTCACTGACAGAGTAAAATATATGAAAAAAAAAATAATCAAAATGATAATCTTCAGAATTAATCAATAGACATGTATCAAAAGTACATCATTTAAGTGTAATCCAATACTGCCGGCAGTCTATTAGTCTAAAAATATGTAACCTGACCTTTTATAGTCCCTTCCATTACAAAAAAAGAACACGTATAATAATATAAGACATCAATATGTAAAAGACAGCATCTATAAATAAGCAAACCACACCAACCAACAAACAAACAAAAACAAAAAAAACTACCATTAGTTTTCTTATGCGTGTAAATAAAAACAACTTAAAATGTACTATGTGATATGATGCAGGACTGCTAAATAGCTTAGGGACGTGAGGAGGTGTTTGCTTGCACTGCCTGTGGCAAGCAGTAGTAGTAATATACAAATATATTTCGCTCTTGTCAACAATCACACACACACACACACACACAAACACCCTCACACACTGGTTTGTACACAGACGTGCATGTCACCGCCATTTGCGGTTTCTCTCAGAAGCACGCGTCACAAAATCATCTGCATACAAAGGTGAAAGGTGAGCAGATTTCGAAAGGTGTCGGGAGAGAAAAAACGTTTCAACAGAGGTGTGGACAGCTGGGTTAAATGCAAGAATTTGTTGTGTCCTCTGACGTATGTGATGGCAGGTCTTCGTGTGTTTACTACTTCAGATTCACCTCTAGGTACTAATGTTAAATGTTGAGCTTTTCATTTACAATCTACATGTTTTATCATATGTGTTTGGGGTCGTTCACACACAAAGCGTTTTTGTGTCCTTCTACGCTGTACTTCTATTTAAAGGTGCTGTAAGCGATTTCTTAAGGAATGGCGAAAGATATCACTGAAATAAGTGTCCTGAGATATCTCACCGTTCTCTGTGACAGCACTTGGCTTTGTAAACAGCTAACAAAAATGTGTCCGCGGTTGCTGGTGTTGGTGGAACTGCTGTGCATTGAACATGCACTATACGGACTCCTTTCACGGTTGTGCACTGTCTCAATAACATGGATACGGTAAAATGGGGTGGCGGATGCCACGAGCTGGGGCCCCTGGGCTTCAGCAACGTGTAAACCCATGCATTAATACGCCTCTGATGCCAGGGCCAGTTGTGTTCCGCTGTCACTTCCGGGCCGGCATGTTAAGGCCGGGTTTGCTTCGGATCTATTGGCCTGATGGTGGGAATACAGATCGATTTTGGTCTCGCGGCTCGAGGTCCAAGGTTATTGGCCCCAGCTGGCCAGTTGATAGCCCTGGCTCGATAATTGAAAAATGGCTATAGTTGTATAGTTGTAGTTGAAGTGGACCATTGAGGCGTAATGCCATATTCAGATTCATAATCAATTGAGGGTGCTATGTTGCTACTGTTGTGTTTGAAAACTGTGGGAACACGAACTAATGCTGCTATTCTCTTCGGTGTCGGTCTCAATGGTATCTTTGAAAGAGGGGGCATGGCTAAATCAGCGGCTCAGTCTCATGAAGTAGAACAGCTAAAATCACGTACAGCACCTTTAAACATCCGCTAAACGGACGTCTTTGACCATTGCTTTGTCTCGCGTTAATTTTTTCAGTGTCATGTCAATTTAAAAGTTTCGAGACACCTGAATTCGTTTACATTTGTTATGCTGGGTCTTGCTCTTTTTTTTTTTAACACAAGAATGCGCTTGGTTTGAACAGCCCCATAAATGATCACAAGAAGTATGCATTAAAAAGTCTCAGAGTCCTCCGTTATGTAAAGCAAAGGAAAAAAAAAAACAACAATTACCAAATATTTCCATTTTGCTCAAGGTGTAACATGAAATTGGTCATTTTTTCCCAGTCATTAGGAGGATAAATGTCGAGGGACGAGATTTGTTCAGGATACCATGAAAAGCTTGTTATGGGGCGGGTGAACAGTGAATGGAGAAGCTGGTGAAAAACCTGAAGTTTAGAGTTTGCACTAGTGCGAGGGGTAGGTTGGTTTTCCTGCACACTCAGCGTCCGGTACCCTGGTGCAGTGCAGTGGCCAACGGCCACACCATAGAATTAGAACTTATAACACCATAGATATTGGATTAGAATTTAAATTCTATGGGCCAAACCGCCCAATGTGGTTAGAGGTCTCTGATGTATGGTACTATTATAAGAGGATAAAAATCAGGCTTGCTCATTCTCTTTAAAAAATATCTTGTCAGGAATATTTACTCAAAGTACTGTACAAATCCTTTTTTCTTCACTATTTCAGTCTTTGTTTTGGCCTAAAATGAAGTTTATTAAACAAGACCTCCAACGAGCTTAAAAACGTAAGCCAAGGAGGAGATTAAAGCTATGGAAAAACAAACAAACGCTACCCTTACAAGAGACCTAAATAATGATAAAAATTGACGCGTCGCTATCACTTTAGCCATCAAGTAAGCTCTTATGAAATTTCTCCTCTCTCCCATTATGACCATTTTGTCGACCTTACAACAGTAGTTAATATGAATTGTGTGTGATTACTTGGACTCTTAATTATGAAGATTTCTGACAAATATTGTGACGTGTTTTTGTTCTGTTTTTTTTTTTTTTTCGTTTAGGCCATTGGCTCACCAAAAGGTGTGTAAATTCAAAATGAGTGCTGTTTAGAGTCAACTGACTGTGCAATCTCTTGGTGGCAACTTAATTGCTATAAAAAGGATTTTCTTCTCTCCTAAGAGAAGTTTCCGAAGTGTGAAAATAATGCTGGTTCCATTACAGTGGAATCCATTGCGTACTAGAGTTGCATAGCCATTGGATGGCCTCCTCTTGGGGTAGGGAGGGAGAGGCGTGTGGGACGGTTCGTCCGTGTTCCTTCAGCCAACACTTGCTTTAAAATGTTTGACTTGAAACCGGTTTGAACTAGTCTCTGCTGACAGGCTGAAGCATACGTGATACAAAAGAGGAAACTCCCAAAAGTCTTGAGAACTGATAAATTATTGTAACAGTTATTCAGCTTGTTGGTGAGAACGCCTCTATTAGAAATAGAGACAATGTGATATAGTGTGTGTGTGTGTGTAAATATTTATATAGAGTTTTTTTTTTGTTTTTTTGTGACTGTCGCCAGTCTTGAATATTTTGCGGGAATGCTCCCTCTCCTGTGCTTTTCAGTTTTGTGTCTTCACCATTAGCCAATGGTGTTACAGCCCTGTGGCCAGCAGGGCTTTTAAGTGCTTCACAAAAACAAAAAACCAGGCTAAAACTCGTTTTCTTTTTTCTTTTCTCATCTTTTCCATGATAGCCCACTTCTAAACAGCAAATGGAAAACACTTGGGTTCACCTGTGGTGTGTGTGCACCAGGCTTGGCCAGCTAAGCTCAGTGAGGGACATAGTGAAAATAAAAAAAACACCAAAGCCTTCTAGAACTCCCATTCGTGAGGTTCATCGCGATTTGCTGCTTTCTCCAGCCGGTGGATGATGTTGTTGAGGTTGGCTGCTTTTTTCTTGCGCAGACTGTTGTCCTTGGGGTTTCGCAAAGGGGTTACGGTGGCGGATGTCACTGATATGGACTCGGGAATGCCGAATAGGCTGTCTACTATACCGGCTCTTGGCCTGCTGGTGCCCGAGGCGCTGGGGAACTCTTCCTCTCCCTCTTCCTCTCTATGGCTGAAGCCAGGGCTCTCTAAGAGGCCCTTGCGCTCGTCTGAGCCGGAGGAGCCACTCGGTCGGCCTTCCGCGGTGCTGTCGGATTCCGTGCCGTCGCAGCTGTTTTCTCCCTCGCCACCGGACTTCCCTCCGGGTCGTGTTGAGGGGGATCCACCTTCTCCAGCCGCCGCCTGGATCTCCTCGATAAAAAGCTCTCGCCGGATACGAGACCTGCGGAGAAAAATTATGAGAAATGAGACCAAAGAAAAATCAATGTTGCATTTTCTCAACTGGTTTTGCTTCAGGAAGTTGATTTGAGATTGGGCATCATGTGGCGATCCAATACGGTATCAGAATTGTTTTTTGTACAAAAGTAAACAAAAATTACATTCTTAAAATCCAAATTTTTTTTGAATTACATAGGCCCTACAATATGTAAAATAACTAACATGACTTAAAGTTGAAGACAAAAATTAAAAAATTTTGGTTTGTAAATAGCTCTTTAATTTTGACAGTTCAATAGATGATTTGAGAATGAGGATGTGTCACACGTCATGTACCTATTTTGGCCAGCATTTTCCGAGAAACAGATGAATTTGCACCAAAATACAGTTTGACTAGATGCGCAGCCTTTGACATCAAAAGATGGGAAGTGTTTTCTCCTGTCTTTTAAACTGATAAGCCTATTTTTTTTTTTTTTTTTTTTTTTGCTGTTTTAACTATGCACGATTTTATGGTTAGTTACATTTTATTATTTGCATTTAGCATTTGTTTTTCACTGCTAAATACAGAATACAACTGGGACCCACCAGTTGAGAACCGTTGATCTAGACCATTCTAGACCCTCATGATACCTGTAGTTGTGGAACCAGTTGATGACAGTGCTGGTTTTAAGGTTGAGCTGGCTCGCTAACTCCTCGATGGTTTTAGGAGAGGGGTAAGGCTTCTGCTGATAGGCTCTCTTCAAAGCCTCCTTCTCTTCTGGAGCAAGAACCACACGGGGCTTCTTCAGATGAGGCTGTTGCGGCTGCTGCTGTGGTTGGGAGAGGTGCTGGGGACTGGCTCCTTGAGTGAGGTCACTTCCTGACAGAGTGCTCTCCAGTGAATGACTCTCACCAATGGAGCTGTGGCGCCTCTTCATGTAAGCTGAAAAACACACCGAAAACAATGATATTAATATGTTGTTATCATGCCAAAAGATTCTTGGAGAATGTACACTAACATAGACAAATGTATAGGTGAATGTGTACTGTAAAAAACGTTACTGAAAATCTTGGTGATTCACTGAACAGTAATGTGTTACAGAGCAACTTGATAAAATTAAATACCAGTTCAAATGAGTGCTGCGTTCTTATGTAGTCAGTAGGGGGCAGTCTCTGATTAGAAATATTATTATTGTGTCGACTTGTGATCTTTGTAAATCTGACTCAAACATTGACTTTTGCACCACTATTGCAAAAATAAAAAATAAAAAAAATAATTACACACACAAATATTCCATTTAGTCAATTAATATACGGCCATAAAAGCTGTATGTATAAAAAATACTAAAGAATTCGCAATTAGTTTTAGATTGCTTATAGCACATAAAACTGCAGGACTGTCATCTTTCAAAAATTATTTCATGTCAACTACCCAACCTCCTCCAACAAAAAGGATATTCATGATAAGCTTTGAGGCTTTTAGCAAATATTCTCAAAACACTCATCTTTCGTTCTCCCTCTTTTTTTTTTTTTTTTTTTTGGTACAATTTCATAACAGTAACATTTTAAATAAGCAACCAGTCGCATCTCAGCACTTTTAATAAATACCAATAAGGGGAAACATCTTAGTCTCAGATCACACCCTGGTGAGTTTAGAGGTGTTGCCACATACGGAGTAAAAGAAATCATATAGTTGGCACTTTAATGTATCCCTTTTGCAAAATCCTGAATTCCAACAAATGTTAAAGGATGAAATCAATGTTTATATGGAGACCAACTGGTCCTCAGTATCCTCTGTGAGCGTGGCTTGGGAGACACTTAAAGCAGTCCTTAGGGGTTGGATCATACAGTATGCCTCATTCATCAAAAAATCCAAAGCACGAGAGCTCGGAGTTAGAAGGGAATATTAAAAGTGCCAAGGCAGAGCTGAAGCGCTGAATGTTGTCTAATGGCCTCAGAGAATTGACCCGATTGAAATACAGATATAATACTATTTTGTCACGATGGAGTTTTGATTATTCAGGGCAAGACAGTCATACTTTGAGTTGGGGGGCAAAGCAGGAAAACTTCTGGCTAGATATATAAAACAAAGAGTCTTTTTTTACCATTCCCCTCAGTGAAATCTGCTGGTGGTGAAATATTTACCTCGGCCATTGATATTAATAATGCTTTTAAAGAGTTCTACTTGATCTCTATAGCTCCACGTCTTCGTCTACTGATGAAGATATTCGAAATTTTGTGGAACCATTAGAACTCCCTAAACTGACGGCTGAGCAAAAAAAAAAATTATCTTGATTCTGAGATAACCTTGGAGGAGCTTGGCGAGGTAATTAAGGCCTTGCCTACAGGCAAGGCTCCGGGGCCAGAGAGCTTTGCTGCTGAATTTTTTAGATCTTTTGCTACAGAACTGGCTCCACTTTTAGAAGATTATACGGAATCATTAAAGAATGGAAAGCTTCCGCCAACCATAACACAAGCCCGGATCAGTCGGATTCTTAAAAAGGACAAAGATCCAAGCGAGTGTAAGAGTTACCGTCCAATTTCCCTGATCCAGCTAGACGTAAAAATATTGTCAAAAATTATGTCTAACCGATTAAGTTATGACATTTCTTATACATATAGATCAGGTGGGGTTTATTCGGGGCCGCAGCTCTTCTGATAATATTAGGCATTTCATCAATATCATGTGGTCAGTGGCAAATGATCAGACTCCGGTCGCTGCCATCTCACTTGATGCCAAAAAGGCGCTTGATATGGTAGAATGGGATTATCTTTTTTAAGATTTTGGAAATATATGGGTTCGGAAATACTTTTATTGGATGGATAAAGTTACTTTATAGACACCCGGTAGCGGCGGTACAAACAAATGGATTAATTTCAGATTATTTTACTCTGGATAGGGGCACCCAGCAGGGTTGCCCTCTTTCCCCATTATTGTTCTTTCTTGCCCTGGAACCATTAGCAGCTGTGATAAGAAGGGAAGATGATTTGCCAGGGTGATGGCGGGAGGTGTGGCACATAAGCTTTTGCTTTACGCTGGTGATATTTTATTATTCGTCTCTGACCCTACTAGATCTATGCCTTGCCTCCACAGAATTATTAATTCCTTTTCTAAGTTCTCAGGATACAGAGTCAGCTGGTCTAAATCCGAAGCTTTAGCTCTGACAGCATACTGTCTGGTAATGGCTTTTCAGCTGGGCGAAACAGGGCATTAAGTATATGGGCATTTTATTCCCAGCAAATTTGTCTGATTTAGTTATAGTTCATTTTGATCCCTTAATAAAAAGGTTCTCGAGCGATGTGGGCAGGTGGGCTTCATTACATTTATCTATGATTGGTTAGGACCCAATTTTGTATGTGCTTCTCTATTTTGATGATCACCTAAAATACAGAGTCTGGGGCAAAATAAAATTTGTGGATCTTAACACACCCCCAAAAGTCATGGGTTGTATCTCCATCTTCTGACTGACATCGCCAGCAGGTAGGTGTGTCTTTAAGACCAAGCCTATACACTCTAGAGGGGGTCCAATAGAATCAATGTAAAATCTTGAATTGCATAAGGCGCACCCTTGCATCTCTAGGTGCAGACTTGACGTTTTTTAGAATCCTAGCCCACACTCCCTCCTCCAATACCAAGTTTAAATCTTTCTCCCATAATCTCTTGATAGAAGTTAAAGCTCCATCCCCCAGACTCTGAATTAACAGGGAGTAATACACTGATGCCTCATGACCTTCTCCAAAAGCAGTAATCACCTCTCCTAGTGTATCTGCCACTTTAGGGGGGTGTAAACTACTCCCAAAAACAGTACAGGGTAGGTTGCACAGCTGTAAATACCTATAGAACTGAGATCTGGGAATCCCAAAATGTTGAACCAAATTTTCAAAAGCCATATGCTCGAGGCAACATTTAAATAAATGTCTGAATTAAACACTCTGGACATTTTTGTCCATACCGAGTGCAAATGCAAGATAACGGGGTGTAACTTAACTTCTCCGATTAGTCTGATAGAAAGGCTTTGCAATGGCGGAATAGGGGCAAGAAATTCCTGTTCAATACAAAACCAGGGAGTTGCTCTCTCAGGTGGAAGCGACCAATGAGCCAAATGTCTGAGACCGAATGCATAATAATAAAACAAAATCTTGAGTAGGCCTAGCCCACCTTTTCAATCGGCCTATGCAGCTTACTGAAATGTAATCTAGGACGCTTACCATTCCAAATGAAGGACTTTGCTATGCTATCAAATTGCTTGAAATAAGAGAGAGGGACATCTACAGGGAGAGATTGTAGCATGTACTTAAATTTTGGAATACAATTCATTTTAATAACATTAACCTTCCCAGCGTCATGATTGCCAGACAGATAGTTTTAAGGGGAAGGAAGTCAGCCGGAGCAACCCCTTTCAGGAGTGGTGCTCGGAGGTGGGGAGGGTGGCAGCTTTTGAAGAGGGGGCTTCCAGAAGACTGGGGAATTTGGACTTGTTTATGGGGAAATGGGGCAAATATCTGGTGTTTTTGGAGGACTCTCGGGGAGGGACAGTGGAGAAAGAGGTGTAGTGGTTAATGTGTGTGGTTAACATATATAATATATATATATATATATATATATATATATATATATAATTATTATTATTTTTTGTGTGTGTGTGTGTGTGTGTGTGTGTGTGTGTGTGTGTGTGTGTCTAATCATGTGACCACTGGGGGGTGTTGCTGGGGGTCGGGTAGGGTTTGGGATGGGGTGGGGAGTGGGGAGGGGGTGGGGGTAATAGTGGGGTTTAAGTATTGATTCTGTTTGTATATGTTTTGCTTTTGTTTGTTTAATATATGAATCAATAAAAAAAAAAATGTTATCATTAAAAAAAAAAAAAAAAAAAAAAAAAAAACAAAGAGTAACCCAAGAGAAAATAAATAAATAAATACCACTAAGGAACAACTACATTAATGCCCCTTTTCTGATTAAAATAGCCCAATCCAGCTAAGTATACAGAGCTGTGTGTGAAATTTGTCATTTCCGCTGCATTTCAGTGTCTGTTGAAGAGAACCCCTCGGCAATAGCAATGGTAAATAAATTCAGCTGGTGGCCAAAACTCTCAGAACGAGGGCAAAGCAAGGCTAATTTGCTCTGTGCCTCTTGCCAGCGTTGAGGTCAAATTCAGACTCTTTTCTGAAAAGCCAGAGAGAGAGAGAGAGAGAGAGAGAGAGAGAGAGAGAGAGAGAGAGAGAGAGAGAGAGAGAGAGAATATGACAGAAAAGCTGTTGCTTTCTGTCCATGGAAAGCGCATAGTGAGCTTAAGGGGTAAATGCTCAAGCCTGTTTCATTCTAATGTGGAGTCACCCCCTGAGTTTTGCCTTCTCCCCACACAAACCAACCACAAAGCCTGATTCATAAGAAAACCCTCGTCGTCATAATCACCCAGGGAGCACCAGTAATGTCACTTTTAGCCCGAGAGGAGTGTTAAACAGGCCTAATGACTCCAGGAATGTTCACTTGGCCTGCTGCGAGATCGCAGGCGTGCAGGCCCAACGCTGAGTGCAGTGGACTTTAAGTAAGCCAGCCCCACAGAGCCATCAGCCTGTCACAGCCAATCACGGAACTGACATCTCCCACCCTCATCAATCCAGACAGCAGAGAGACGAGCGGGCTCAACGAGCATGTGCGGCCCATTCAGCAGCCAGAGGACACATCTGGGCTATTAAAGAGGGAAAAAAGAGCAATCAAACGGCCCCCACTGCCTGACCACCTCATCTCCGGCTTCTCGCACATCTCTTCGCATTAAAGAAAGCCGTGCTGACGAGAGACAGCTTAAAGATTGTTTTCTGTGACTCCTTCGTGAGCTGGAATCAATACCGGATAAACAAACATGCAGTTGGTGATAATTAGCAGGTACTGCATGTAAATATGGACACGTGTTAGCTACACATTCCATAGACTGATGTTCCGCAAGATTTTTCAGTCGTCAAGCTACTCAGAGTGGTGGCCTGATGGTTTGCGCATGTGTTCTGAAAAATTGAGCTGCGGTGCTCAAGTGGACAACATGAGTTTGAGTCCAGCTTGTGCCATTTACCAATCTCCTCATCACTTCTTGTCCTTTCTATTACTACTATAAAAATGACAAGAAGGCCAAAAAGAAATGGTCAAGGTAGTTTTTTGGTATTTTTGCCTCTTTTAATGGACAGACATTGAGTGCATTTACATGCATTATCTTACATCTGTTAAGATTCATAAGATGGCAATGCTTGTGGTTATGTAAACGCATAAAATTTTTTTCCTTTATCAGGGTCATAAAGGCCATAAACAGTTTAAGTCATCTGCACAGATAGATTGTTGGGCATTACCCTAATTTTGCGTTGTATGTAAACACCTTTACCAACATTCTTATCGGCTTATCAATGTGCAGAAGTATTATGTACATGTCTGATTTCATTTTGACGTCAAAAACAGAGATTAACCTGATCATTTCAAAGCTCATATAAACATGTTTTTTTTAATAAAATTTTTTTTTCCTCCCCAATTTGGAATTGCAATTCCCAATGCGCTCTATGTCCTCATAGTGGCGTAGTGAATCTCAGTTGCCTTAGCGTCTGAGACCATCAATCCTCGCATCTCATCACGTGGCTTGTTGAGCGCGTTACCGCGGAGACATAGCACGTGTGGAGGCTTCACGCTATTCTACGCGTCATCCACACACAACTCGCGTGAGATCCACGTTATAGCGACTATGAGGAGGTTACCCCATGTGACTCTACCCTCCCTAGCAACTGGGCCAATTTGGTTGCTTAGGAGACCTGGCTGGAGTCACTCAGCATGCCCTGGATTCTAACTCGCGACACCAAGGGTGGTAGTCAGCATCTTTGAGCTACCCAGGCCCCCCGAATAAAATGATTT
This sequence comes from Myxocyprinus asiaticus, assembly GCF_019703515.2. NCBI lineage: Eukaryota > Metazoa > Chordata > Actinopteri > Cypriniformes > Catostomidae > Myxocyprinus > Myxocyprinus asiaticus. The sequence continues at coordinate 25,549,443 of NC_059386.1, forward strand.
TTGATCGTTATAACTGCTGAAAAGACCAGCATTGCTGGTCACCAGCTTATGTTGTGTTTTGGTTGCTGGTCCCCCAGTAAGGGATGCTGGTGTACTGGTGTCCCCACCAGGCTTTTAAACTAGCTTAACCAGCTGCATAAGAAGGACCATGCTGGTCAATCAGCTTTACCAGCTAGGTTTTGCTGGTGAAAAGCATAGCCGTGGTGGTCCACCAGCTAGACCAGCACTAACCAGCATAAATCACCCTAGACCAGCATGGGAATTTTGTAGCAGTAAGTGTATTGCTGTGCATTCCGCAGGAAATTCTTGGAGAGAGAGATGGGATGGTATACTAAGGCTCATAGTAACTACGTTTCCATCCAAGTATTTTTTGCGAATAAAGTTTTAGCGCATCAAAATAAAGCTGATGGAAACGCATTTTAGCGCTAAAATTTCACAAGTGTCGACATAATATTTTTCCGTTTAACTGTAGCGCATAATCTCTGTCAATACTTCATATGTCGCGAAAAACTGGTTTGGAAACACTTTTTGGCGTTAACAGACAGAACCCAGTCGTTAGCCTGTGTTAATCATGACCACAGTATACATCCTTGAAAGCCAATTTATTGTACGTGATTATGGATTGATCTGAACTAAAGATCCGATCACTGCAAACATGACACTTCCAGGAGTGCCAACACAAATATCTCGTATCATTCACATGGACAGGTGCACGGAGAACAAATTAATGGCCAGTTTGTGATTAATTTAATCGTGGTAGACATCCGTTTATTTATTAAAGTTGCTTTTCCACACCATTCAAAATAATGGATGGCAGTCACGGAATTAGACCAAAATACAAAAAAACATATCATTTCTGTGCACAAAGATGTTTAAAATTAAAAATAAATACACAATACCAGGAGAAACGCTTCAGTGTGCTTTTTTGAAACACTAACATGTAGCCCAATTCTATAAAATATTGCTTAGTTTACTTTTGAAAAAATGCCGGCACAATTCCCTGTATTAAATTAAATAAATTACCAAATAAAAAAAGCATTAAATAATAAAAAAAAAATTACCAAACAAAAAAAGTATATTTTTAGACTTATATATGCCTTTTCTTTACATAAACTTAAATTAGCCTTACCCTGTTCTGTAGGTGAAAAAAGTCAGCTGAATTAGGCTCCATTCTCAGAATGTTCTGTACTTTTTTTTTTTAAGACTATAAACTATCAGAACTATTTGTCCAATGCTGAGTTCACTTTCAGAAAACGAGCTTTTGAACATTTTAAAACATTTAAATATTTTAAATCTAACCCTCTTTACCTCAGATCGCATTTGCGGAGCTTCTTCAGAAAATGTAAATTGCATTAGAATAAAAAATGTATTAATAAAATAAAATTAATTTGAGATGATAATCAAGTTCAGTTGGTCGTTAAAAGTTGCGGGACATGTGATGGCGATGCTTTAGATGATTGTTCAAAATAGCCTATTGAATATCAGGAATGTATCAAATATGTAAACCCTGATATTACACCGCATCAATTTTTCTTTAATAGCTGTGCACACAGCATATATACATCGATGGATGCTCCTTATACTAAGACCGAAAGTTTCCCCAACTACTTGGTGCAGGTTGCCAGCTTGAACAGGGCCATGACGATTCGCTTTCGGGTCGGAACCGGTAGGCGCAACATCAGGAGGACCAATATTACAGTCCTATCAGAAGGGCAACTGTTCGTTTTTGATTGCAATTCCTCGTCTTCTGATTGCTTTTATTTGTGAAATTAAAATGACAGTAAGCTGGCTAATTTCAATGAATTGTCTCAATACTCTCCCCATTTTACCAAAACTTCGGAGGAATGAAATAAGGGACATCTGAGAGGCGAATTAGCGATAAACACACATTTCTGTATGGAAACGGCTTCAGGGCAGATTTCTTTAGCGCTAAACCAAAACATATGCGACAAAGTGTTTTTTTAGGCATGACGTCATCATGCACACCATTTTTATTGATAAAAGGCCATTTGAATGGAAACAGGCAGAAGACAGGAAATTTCGCAAAAACGTTTTTTTGTCAATAACAAAATAGCATGAAAAGTGGATGGAAACTAGGCTAGTGTCTGCATCTGCTTGCACTGACCACTGCATCATGGCTCTGACATCAAGCAAGGTTTTGAAAGACACAGAAATGACACTGAAAACCTCCTTACGCCACAAAAACTATGAATAACATTCCACAAAATGCAGCTGGTTTTCGAATGTCCTGAAAAAGAATAGCCAACAAAACAAACACTGACCAAAGTGTGAAGCACTTTAATAAACCCTGCAATTACAAAACATTCTAAAACAACATCGAAAATCACAAACCGCTATTTGCTGGTGTATGACCAGGACAACAGCAGAGAAGAGAAATTATGGAGGGCTGTACCTTTCTTTTCCAACCGTTTCATGTCCATGAGTTTCTCCACGTTCCGTGGGTCGCTGAGCCAGAGCTGCATCCTCACAAATGGCTCTCGGCCCTTCAGGCTGAGCTTGTGCCAGGGTTTGGGCCGGGCCAGCAGATCAGACACGGAGCCCTGCGTTAAACCAAGGATGCTCTCCCCGAACAGACGCTGACCTGTAAAGCAAACACATACAACAGCATTCATCAGTAAACCAACTTTGATGCGGCAAAACACGTATACTACAGTGCAAATCCAAAGCGCAGTAACTACACCGATTTATGACCAAAACTGGGTCTCTTACACTATTATCAGTCCTGTGACAGACACGTTTGGCTCAACTATGCTCAAATTCAAAGAAGATGGAGTGTGAAAATCGCAGTAGCTACAAAATACATACTAAAACCAAAGCGAACCAAAGTACTTTCAAGCCATTTTTTTTTTTTTTCAGTTTCAATGTTTGCACAGATTCTAAGTTTTGCCTTTGTAGGGCAGTATTGAGTGTACAGGGTTCCTGCAACTCAACTGGTAGAGTATGGCACTAGCAACGCCAAGGTCATGGGTTCAATTCCGAGGGAACACACAAACTGATAAACCATGTGTACATTTAAGCATCGGCTAAACGCATAAATGAAAATGTATGAACTGTATATACACTTCATTTAGTTTGGGTAACTATCAATGCATTGAATAATTAATCCATGTTTTCATTGAACAGTAGCATCAAAGTTTGATCAAACAAACTCTGCTGACTTTGCTTTTAACCTCCACTTTCAAGGCAAGGGGTGGGGGGGTTTCAAACAGCTTTCAACAGCTGCTTAAGCTTTCAACGATTTTTTTTTACCACAAATAAAAGGAAACAGAATTATCTTGACAATAAATGGGATCCTTCAATGTTCAAAAAAGAAATGTTCCTCAGAGTAAAACAAAAGCCTGAGATCCCAGAAGATTACTTCTCTCTTCCCCTAAAGACTCATACAAACACAGCTGTCTTTACATTTGGCACTTTATACAGGTCAATTCCACTACAGAGCATAACAAATCTTTGTAGCACCCGAGACAAAAAAAAAAAAAGCCTAGAGAAGTGAAAACCTTCAAGATGAAACAGTCTGTCACAGTATCACGCAGAGGCATTGGCAGTGCTATATATCTGTATTCTCTTAAAACCTTTGTTTTATTGTGGGTGTTCACACAACATTAAAGGTGAAAGTGTGAACAGACTCAACAAAGTTCACAAAGACATCTAAGGCTAGCTAAGCACTATCCTTTTTGACAATACTGTGAAAAAACATTAGGACAATGGTCTGTGTGAGTTGAACCAAACAGTGAAGGAGAAAGTAGCTATGTCCAGTGTGACATTCCCATTCGACCTCTCATTAATTATGGCAAGGACATGGAGACAGTCAGAGTGGATGGCCATTAAATGCTAAAGGAGGGCCAACCTGTCCTCCACCTGTCCTTTAGTGTGGAGAGACACTATCACATGTATTGTCTCTCTAGGACACCTACAAATACAGAATGCATGATTTATCAGAGCAAAAATTAATGTAGTTATTCATTTACAAACTTTGGAAGACATACAAAGGTATATTGAGGACAAATAACAAATACCTACTATAGCTGCATCATTAGAATCAGTGTTGGGGAGTAACAAACTAAAGTAGTGAAACTACTAACTGAGCTCCATTTTTCAGTAACATATAATGAAACAATAGCTCAAAAGAGTGCAGCTTTGCTAGTAAAAAGCTATTGTTTTAAACAAGTAGTTGAGTAGCGCGACAAAACGCTGCATCGCTGTTTTCATAACATTGTATAGCGCACGCAGCCTTACAACTAAGCGAACTTGGCAATAAACAACTGCATTTTACTAAAAAAGTAGCTTTGCAAATCAGATCCATTTTAGTTAATATGTTCATCTGCACAGTTATCATGCAGTCATATTCCCAGAAGTTCCCAGCATGACATGTTGCCTTCTGTTTTTGTAGCAAAATAGTGAGTTAAATACTGTTGTTCATTTTAAAATCAATTATAAAATTTGGGGTGTTTTTTGTTTTGTTTGTTTTATTAGTTATATTGTGTACATTTATGCATTCTAGTAAGATCTGATCAGTTTTTGCCCAGAAACGGCTTTAAAGGGTTAGTTTACCCACCTTTCATGCCATCCCAGATGTGTATGACTGACTGACTTCTGCTGAACACAAAGAGTTTTAGAAGAATATTTCATATCTGCAGGTCCATACAATGCAAGAGAATGGTGACCAGAACCTTTAAAGCTCCAAAAATCATATAAAGGCAGCATAAAAGTAATCCATACGACTCCAGTGGTTTAATATATGTCTTCTGAAGCGATCACTTTGGGTGAGAAACAGATCAATATTTAAGTCCTTTTTTTTACTATAAATCACTACTTTCACATTTTGAAAAAAAAAAAAAAGACTTACATATTGATCTGTTTCACACCCACACCTATCATATCGCTTCTGAAGACAGATTTATCAACTGGAGTCTTATGGATTACTTTTATGCTGCTTTTATGTGATTTTTGGAGCTTAAAAGGTCTGGTCACCATTAATTTACATTGTATGGTCCTACAGAGCTGATATATTCTTCTAAATATCTTTGTGTTCAGCAGAAGAAAGAAAGTCATACACATCTGTGATGGCATGAGTGTGAGTAAATGACGAGAAAATCTTCGCTCGAGTGACCTACCACTTTAATGTTGTTATCTACTTTTCGTAAGTAGTGAAGCTAAATACTTTTCAAAATGGTAGTTTGACTGTAGTTTAACTACTTTACTATGAGTAGCAAGCTTGGCAAACTACACTTTCAAAGTATCCTCCTCAACAATGAACCACATGGAACTATTTTCAACATGGTGCAGTATTGAATAAAATTAAAGTATATTTTAGGGTTGGAAAATTTAACGCGTTAATTACTGCGATTAACAGTTTAATACTGTTTAATGCGTTAAAAATAAAGAAATTAATGCAGTATCCATTTTTTCACTTCCTGTATCTTCACTAATGTTTTTCCACACTTCCTGTGGCTAAAATAGGCTAATATAAACTTCCAGGAGGTACAGTACTGTGCAAAAGTTTTAGGCACTTAAGATGTTTCACAAAAACATTGTCTTAAGATGGTTATTTCTATCTTCAGCTTTAGTGTGTCAATAGGAAAAATACATTTTAGACTCACAAACATTACTTTTGCAAATAGAAAATATTAGAAAAGAAGAACAGGGATCACTGCAACAGATGGCATGCATGGCCCCACAGCCCCCCCCACTGAACATCATGTCAGTCTGGGATTACTTGAAGGGACAGAAGCAATTGAGACAGCCTAAATAGATAGAAGAACTGTGGTGAATTCTTCAAGAAGCTTGGTACATCCTATCTGCCAACAAACAAGAAAAACTGTGTCCAGGTGTACCTAGGAGAATTGGTGCTGTTTTAAAGGCAAAGGTGGTCACACCAAATATTGATTTAGCTTTTTTCATGTTTACTGGACTTTGTATGACATTAATTGATAAATGAAAACTATTTATGGCATTATTTTTGAAGACATCCTCACTATGCAACATTTTTCACAAATGCCTAAAACTTTTGCACAGTACTGTACACACTCGACTAGACTGCACATCCTAGCTCAGAAACTGATTGATATACTTGTGTCAAAGCTTTATGCATCTAGCTATTTTTTAGTGCAAGACACGTTAGGTCCACTAACATGACCACTAATGCTGTCTAGGTAGGCAGTTCACTAGGTTTGGGAATATAGCTTAGTTAGAATATACATGTGAATATTACTGTAGTCCACTTTTCATTCACTGAGTTATATTTGTGGCCATGGCGTCTTTTAACACACTCACCAAGGTTGTTATCTGTGAGAACTTCTTTGACTTTCTTGGTGATGGCGTAGGTGTCCAGCTCGGGAGACATGGCCACCATTTCTTGAATGCTGAGGCCCGAATGTCCTGGCACAGGTAACGGTAGAGGCGTGCCGGGCTGCGACTCGGAAGTCTCACTTGGCTCCTGGATAGACGCTCGGCACATCTGCTCCTCCTGCTGGCTTTTAACAGACTCCTCGGCCGAACTGAGAGGGGATTCTGGGGCAGGACTGCAGCTGGCTGAGGTCTTTGGAGTAATCTCTATGGAAACAAGAGGAAGACTTGAGACCTTTGGGAATGCAACACGTCGCCTTGATATGGGGCTAAATGTGGGGCGTGTAGTCAATGAAACATTAACCCCAACCATGGTCTTACTGCTCAGCAACAGGAAGTGATGGATGGTGACAGCTGCATCTTGTCATGCCATGTTACGGCTTCTCTTGAAGCATAATGGATAAATAAATTAACGAGGATGAGAGACAAATGTGTGTCCTCCACTACAGGGTTCTAAGAACTAAGAAATGCTATCTCAAAGTAGCTATTTCACAAATGTTTATTTACAGGTTTACAGTCTTTTATTCACCCTCATGTTGTTCCAAATCCATGACTTTTTTTCTTTCTTTTTTTTGTGGAACACAAAATATGATATTTTTAAGCTGCTTTTTCCGTACAAGTATATAGAGACCAGGGCCTGTAAAGCTCCAAAAAGGACAAAAATGCACCATAAGCTTTTGGCTACATTCCAAGTCTTCTGAAGTCATACAACAGTTTTATGTGAGGAACAGACCGAGATTTAAGTTGTTATTCACTGAAAATCTTCCTCTCTTCCATAGCTCTCAAATCTTATTAACGCACACATTTTCAAACTTGGTGTGTCAAACCATATCGCTCCAAGTTTGGTGTCAATAAAACCAAATGCCATTGGTTCTCATGTGTCTTGTAACAAAATGTGACATGCCAAGTTTTGTACAGTCACTATTCACTGAATATCTTCCCCTCCAATGTAGTTCTCAAATCTAATTTGCTCATCATGCGCATTTTCAAACTTGGTGTGTCAAGATGCTTTGCTCCAGGTTTGATGTCAATGACATCAAATGGCTTTGGTTCTCACGTGTCTTGTAACTGAACACGATGCGTTAAGTTTGAATATGCACATGCACAAATTAGATTTAAGAGCTATGGTGGAGGAGAAAATGAATTCAACTGCAACCTGTTTCTCAGACAAAGTTATTGTATGGCTTCAGAAGCCTTGGAGTCATATGAACTACATTTATGGTGCTTTTTATTTTTTATTTTTTTTTGGAGCTTGACTGCCCATGGTTACAAAATGCTTTTATATTGTGAGCTGAGAAATTATATTTTTTATATTTTTATAATTATATTATATTCTTTTGTGTTCCATGGAAAAGAGAAACTCATATGGGTTCTGAACAACATGAGGTTGAGAAAATGACACACACACACACACATACAGTATTGTTTTAGGCACTTGTGAAAAATGTTGCATAGTGAGGATGTCTTCAAAAAAAATGCCATTCATATCACTTAACGTCATACAAAGTCCAGTAAACATAAAAAAGCGAAATCAATATTTGGTGTGACCACCTTTGCCTTTAAAACAGCACCAATTCTCCTAGGTACACCTGAACACAGTTTTTCTTGGTTGTTGGCAGATAGGATGTTCCAAGCTTCTTGGAGAATTCACCACAGTTCTTCTATCTGTTTAGGCTGTCTCAATTGCTTCTGTCTCTTTATGTAATCTCAGACTGACACGATGTTCAGTGGGGGGCTCTGTGGGGACCATGACATCTGATGCAGGGCCCCCTGTTCTTCTAATCTTGTAATGTTTGGGAGTCTAACATTTATATTTCATATTGACACACTAAAGCTGAAGATATAAATAACCATCTTAAGATAAATGCTTTTGTGAAACATCTTATGTGCCTAAGACTTTTGCACAGTACTGTGCATATATATATATATATATATATATATATATATATATATATATATATATATATATATCACACACACATACAGTGTATTTATATATATCTACCAGCCCGTCTGGCACCAACAATCATCCATGCAATTATCTAATCAGTCAATCGTGGCAGCAGTGCAGTGCATAAAATCATGTAGATATGGGTCAGGAGCTTCAGTTAATGTTCACATTAACCATCAGAATGGTGATTTGGACCGTTGCATGATTGTTGGGTTCAGATGGGCTGATTTGAGTAGATCTGTAACTGCTGATCTCCTGGGATTTTCAAGCACAACAGTCTCTAGAATTTACTCAGAATGGTGCCAAAAACAAAAAAGATCCAGTGAGCAGCAGTTCTGTGAACGGAAATGCCTTGTTGATGAGAGAGGTCAACAGAGAATGGCCAGACTGGTTTGAACTGATCAAGTCTACGGTAACTCAGATAACCGCTCTGTACAATTGCGGTGAGAAGAATAGCATCTCAGAACGCTATTCTGAGATGCGGATTGGCGCTGTTTTGGTGGCACAAGGGGGACCTACACAATATTAGGCAGGTGGTTTTAATGTTGTGGCTGATCGGTGTATATACACACACACAATATAATGCATACAATTTTAAAACATCATATTTATAGATGGAATACATGGAATTTGTACATTTCTAATAAGCTAAAATGTAATCAAAATGATGAAAAACTGAAAATAAAATTTGTAAAATCAATATCTTCATAATATACCAACTTAGAAGATACCCTGTATAATTAAAAGCATTAGCTGTGGGAAATATAGCCAAATTAATCAGAATCTAATCAAGAGCTTGTGAATCAGAATCAAAATGGAAAATCTGAATTAATTCCCAGCCCTAGTATATATCTTGTTAGCGCAACCTTCAATACACCAAAAGCACACAACACTCTTTTCTCCATCTCTCTGTAATTCTTTTCCCTTTCATTTCCCATCTTCTTCTCCCTGACTCTGATTCTTGGGGTGTGGCAGTGCAGTGCAGTGCTGGTGGTGAAGAGAGCATCGGGAGGGAGCGTCAGTTTGGATTAGCTGCCTGCCGAGCTGGGGGACACAGCGAGCAGAGAGCAGGGCGCTCAAGGCAGGGAGCAGCCAGTCATATCAGATCTGCAGCAAGACCGCACACAGCCTGTTGACAGTTTGACTGGCGGCGTGGTGTGTGTGTATATATGTGTGTGTCCGTGTGGGAGGGAGGTAGGAGGTGTTTTAGGGACACAAGCAGGAATGACAGGATGTTCCTGTGACATGTTGCAAGTAACCAGCATGTGTGTGTGACGAGGGTGGGGGTGGGGGGCACATCTGGACACACAGCTGGTCAATGCAGCTATGCGTGTGGCCTCACACACACATTGAGCTGGAATAAGCAGCAAAAATATGAAAGCCTACATCTGTCTGCTCCTAATTTTGATGCATGATGGGATTGGATTTCATATGCACACAACAGGTCTGTGTCGTATTAGAACTCACATCCAATTTAAACTGAACATCCAGTTTAATGTTCAGTTTAAACTGAACATTGCAATGCAGGCCCTGACGTGCTGGCACGGCCCTGCAAGATGGTCTATAACAAATGTGTACATCACAACTTATGACGTGAAGAAGCTTAGCACCCAATCAACACTGGAAGTGATCTAAATGTACGCTGATGAAGAGACAAATAGTCACAGAGTGAAAATATGAGCAGTTAATTTGCAGCACTTTAGCTGTTGCGATAAACATTTAAACACATAGTTCTGAACAGTATGATTATTATTATGTTGGCTTGACAAAGCCAAAGCAATGTTATTCTACAGACATGGTTAAGGGTTTCCAAAATCCCTAAACAAAGACCAAAATTATCAATTGTAACATCCCCAAGAGCAGTGGTTCTCTTACCTTTTTTGGATTAACGCCCCCTTACGTCATTCTCTGTTTCTGCCTAAAGTACATTTAGTGTTACTATAGTAAATTCAAGGGTGGTGATGTGTGAAAAGACTTGTAATTTGTGCATGTCAAAGTGTTTTCTCTTGTTCATCTTGTCAATCCTATTTAGAATGTCAGGCCGTTTAATGTGGTTTTAAGCTAGTTTACTCACCAAGGGTTTTCATAGAGGTTTGCACCAGAGAATTCTGTGCTGAATGCAAATGGTTTCCGCATCTTGCGCCGTGGTTCTCGTAACGATCAGAGGTGTGCGTTTGAAAGATCGAGCCCGGTCTGTGAATAAAAACGTACCTGCTCTGGGCTTGTGCCGCTCTGTCCATGAAGCCATCTACAGAGCCATACAGGTGCATTAACGGAGGTTGTGACTCCACCTGTCTATTTGACGCCATTAAACCAGACACTTCAGATGACCGCGGTACAAATGCGTACCAATCCGTATAATGGAAAACTTGTATATTCCAAGTCTAGATAAATGTGTTTATGCAACAACGAATTTGTTAATAGATTTGATTAATATGACTGATAAACGCCCCCCATTTGTGACCTAATGCCCCCCTCTCAACTAATTTTGCCCCCTGGTATCCTATGAACGCCCCCGTTGAGAACCCCTGCCCTAGAGCTTTCAAGCTACATCCACCAAATTTGGCCCAGACCTTCAAAAATTTCTGACTGAACTGTCACATCCACAGTAATACATTATCGTTTGAAAACACATTGATTTAGCTACATTTTAAGCATCTCATCCAAATTAAAACTGCGTTTTCCCCCACCGAAAAAGGAGTTTTTCAAAAATACTCTCCATTACCGCATACTTTAGAAAATGATGTTGCTAGGAAATCTATTCTAACAGGCAGGACTTACAGTTTTTTGCACAGCGGACAATCAAAAATCTGAAAAACCCCATAGACTTACAATGACAGAATGTGAAATTGAGCCAAGACTATTGAAACTCATACTGTCAACATCAATCAATCTATCTCTTAAAAAAAAAATACTTACTATGATTCACTGGTTCAGAACATTTTGTCGATTGCTTGGTTTCTATTTCTGCTGCGTAGCACTGGGTAGGCTCACCCACTGTGAATTCTCATTGGTACAAAATCCAGCTCCACATAACAGTACATTAAACAACAAACATGTATTGATGTTCTGATCACATTCAGTATGGACAGACAAATTTGCTGTAAACTTATCGCAACACATCTGGTTAAGCCAAAAAACATTTGAATGAGGCATTCTCACCTTAGACGAATTTAAGCTAATTCTGATTGGACGATAGCAAGGACAGACTGACATTCAGAGGAGAGGATCTGCAGAGACTAATGAGGGGTCATGGGTAGCTCTTCAACTAACTCACACACACACACACACACACACACACACACACACAAAAAGCTTCAAAGACGTACACGCACCTATGCATACACACCCTGGAGGAGAGCTTGTTTTAGCCTGGTTGAGTGTGTCGTTCTAATGAGGGTCAGTAAGGACAGGCAATATACAGGGCACTCGCTAGAGGACAACAGATAGTGAACAGGAAGGACCTTGCGTGGTACAGAGTTGCTAGCACATCTGTAGCATATCCGTTTTGTTTTTTTTTTTACCTTTTAGTGTTGCTTGCTTATTAATTTCCTGTTTCTAAATCATTCATTTCTTACTTTTATTATTCTGCATGACTTTGCACCCAGAAATAAAAATATGCCATTATTTACTCACCCTCATTTCGTTGCAAACATGGGTGACTTTCTTACTTCACTGTAACGCAGTAGGAGAAATTTCATGAGAAGTAATGTCCGAATCATTCTTTTCAATGAATCGGTTGATTTAGTTCACAAAGCTGGTCTAAACGACGATGTTTTGGACAATAAGAACTTACATTTTGGTCTGTACCTCACACAAAGCTTTTGTATGAATTGGAAAATACTTGGAAAATAGCTCACAAGTCATATGGACTACTTTTATGGTGCTTTTACATCATTTAAAAGCTTAAAAAATCCAGTCCCCACTCATAGTTATTGCATGGAAAAGAGCAACTAGTACATTATTCAAAATGTCTCCTTTTGTGTTAAACGGAAGAGCGCAAGTCAAACAGGTTTAGAACGACAGGAGGGTGAGTAAATGATATACACTATAAAATAATCAATTATATACAATAAATTTCCTTTTGGGGTAACTATTCCTTTAACTCTTTATTAAGCATTAACCAGCACCTCTCTCTATAAATCTGCATATTTTACGCATATCAATCACTTGACCTAAATCAATCTTAGTCTTTAAAGCATCTGGTTTTAAATCCACATTCAGGCTCTTTCTCCTGTCCTGCCACCATTTGGAGTTTTTATTTATTTATTTAGTTTTTGTGCTAGAGGTGCATTAGCTCAGTGCTAAGTGCTCGGTGCTGAAAGCTGTAAGGCACAGAACAGGGCAGCTGGAAGAAAGAAAAGCCATTACAGACCTCTAAAGCCCGGGCCATTATGGTGCCTGCTGTTCAGATTATCTACCAAATCGCTCATGCCTGGCCAGTTCATTTAAACACATTCGCCCCAACTATCCACTCTGGCACAGTTAATATGTGTGCAAACATATACTGTATCCATATGATTTCATCTGTGTGTGTGTGTTTGTTAGGGTGGGTGGTATGACCAAAATCTTTTATCATAGAATGAGTAATTTTATATCACAGTAATGGTATATGTCATGATATAGTTATTTTTGCAGGAAGTAATGAATTAAATACAATACAAACGAAAACTGCTTCATCTTATTTGATTATTTTAGATTGTTCTCTTTTTATTTGGAGATTAATGGACACAAACCAAAAGATACGATTATTCATAGCATGAATGATGAGTCTGGCATCTGTGCAAAAACAGCTGCATCACATTATGTAACACTTAAGTTAAAAGCAAAAGACTCAAAACAGTAAAACTAACATTATAAAAAATAGTTTCTAAATTTTGACTGTATGAGCCAAGTTCGAATCCGTTATATGCACACATTTGACCGGACATAACACATTAAATTCTATATTAAAGGAATATTCCGGATTCAATACTAGTTAAGCTCAATCGACAGCATTTGGCAAAATGTTGATTACCACAAAAATTTATTTCAACTTGTCCCTCCTTTTCTTAAAAAAAGAGCAAAAATCTGGGTTACAGTGAGGCACTTACAATGGAAGTGAATGGGGCCAATCCGTAAACGTTAAAATACTCACTATTTCAAAAGTATAGCCATAAATGCATGTTTCCATGTATATTGTGTGATAAAATCACTTACTAACTATGCAAAGTTATATTTGATTTTACAACTTCGTTGCCATGACCATGTAATGCTGTAAACCCTAAACTGTAAAAATGATGATTTAAACAACTTTACAGCTCAAATAATACACAAGTTTTAACAAAATAATTAATGTTTCTCCACCATTCTCACGTGTAAATAACCTAAAGCTCACTGACAGCCACGCAAAAATATCTACCGCGGTATAAACAATATAGCGAAATCTCCACTAGTTGACATATTTATACTGTTGCAAGATATACACTCACTGAGCACTTTGTTAGGAGCACTATAGTACTAATAAAGTGCCCAACATGGTCTTCTGCTGATGTGGTTCATCCACCTCAAGGTTCAACATGTGCATTCTGAGATTCTATTCTGCTCAATACAATTGTACAGAGTGGTTATCTGAGTTACCATAGCCCTTCTGTCAGCTCGAACCAGTCTGGCCATTCTACGTTAACCTCTCTCATCAACAAGCCATTTCCATCCGCTGAACTGCCGCTCACTGGATGTTTTTTGTTTTTTAGCACCATTCTGAGTAAATTCTAGAGACTGTTGTGCATGAAAATCCCAGGAGATCAGCAGTTACAGAAATACTCAAACCAGCCTATTTGGCACCAACAATCATGCCATGGTTCAAATCAATGAGATCAAATTTTTTCCCCATTCTGATGGTTGATGTGAACATTAACTGAAGCTCCTGACCCATATCTGAATGATTTTATGCACTGCAGCCACAAAATTAACTGATTAGATAATTGCATGAATAAGTAGGTTTACAGGTGTTCCTAATAAAGTGCTCAGTGAGTGTATACTGTTATACTACCCAGTCCTAATGTTAGTGAGTGGTTAAAAACCAAGGTAGGATCCTAATGTCCACGGCTTGGATTAAAAAGGAAGGCAGTGTGACATTTACATTTCTGTATTAGCTCAGCCTTGTTTCCAAAGTCGATTATTTTCTATTCCGTTTTTACCCACCTCTTGCTTCTCCAGCTGATCTCATCACTATAATGTATATATTACTCGGCTTAATTTGTGGTAAAAATGACAGAGAAAGGCTTCTTTAAGTAGGACAGCGTGCAAGTGCTATTCATCATAATCGGCCCAGCACTCACACACACAGCTTGACTCCCATTTATCATTCCATCGGCTGATTATTTGCATATTAATCAGCCACTGGAGCATGATGGGGCGCTCGGCAGCCAGTCACAGAGGAGGAGAGGCGGGTAATTATCATATATCCCCGCACTGATGGGCTAATTGATTACAGCAGCTCGAGGAGGCCCTTGAGAGAGCCCAGGGGGTCTTTTCTGGATGGCCCCTGTGAGACAACCCCCCTCCCCATCCGTGCTGCACCAATTTAACCTAACCCTCCAACAACAGCTTTCCTTGAAATCCAGGTCAATGAAAATATAAAAATTGATAACTGCTAATAAACAGTAAACAAGGGTTTAAAAAAGCCCTGAACTGCAAACTGAAATGTGAGTGCTGCTTACCTGTGAGAAACATGCACCACAATACTAGGATGTTTTGCTCTGCGGTTGCTAGTGTGCACTGTGTGGTTCGTTGCTTTCTGATCCAAATGAAAAATAAATGAATAAATAAAACGCCCCAAAGTGTCTATGATATTTAAAAAGTAATCTCTTTAACAAGCTGCACAATGTTTTGGTGTCACCCATGTCTGTGGCACAGATAGTGTGGGCATTACATGCCAAATTTTAAACTTAAGGTTAGGGATTTGTTCAAATCCAAGTATGAGCAATAGTAATAGTGATGCTTGCCTTAGCAAATACAACTAATAATTCTCCAGCACTCTGACAAACATCTGAGATTGATCTATAGAATGTTGTTTTCCTAACATAATGACGGCGTCCTAAAGTGGGTCAACCGAAAGTATGATTCTGCATCCATTTAGTCATGAGTAATTTAAATTCTCCCACCGTACGGCTGACTGAGGTACAGCTGGCTGAACTACAGAAGCATTAAACTGAGATTTGGGTTGCTCATGGTTATTTATTCAAGCCAGACTAAAACCAGTATCAGTCCAACCATTAAAGGAATGTAGTCGTTAGCATGTTCTGAAAAGGTTTTTTTTTTTTTTTTTTTTTTATAATTTCAGGGTGCCCTATCTTAAAGACAACATGAAACTGCAACCCATTTTACTTTCATAATGTGACATATTTCAGAGAAAAACAGGAAATTCCTGGATCGTGAAAAGTATGTGTTCCATACCATAATGGGGAAAGACTTAAGAGTTTGCAGTCAATTGTGTACTACTCCGGTTTCCTGAACACTTCCCTCGACTTCCATTGGTTGGACAAAGAGATAATCCCACCCCCAAACTCACAGCATTCTTTGAGCCAATTTCCAGCGTAAGGCTAGTTGGGATGTCCAAATAAACCAGCAATGTTTTTATAGCACTACAAAGCCACAGTGTTTATTCTTTTTAAGGGAAGTCATCCTAAAATGGCTTATTATAACTGTCTCTGCAGATTAAGCTGGAATACGAGAAAGAATTGTAAAAAACATAGAAAAAAATGACATACATAAGCTATAATGAGACAGATGTCATTAGTCATTCAGTAAAGTCTGAACACGAGAGTGGGCGATTCGGCTGCATACCAGGCACCCTGCTTTCCTTCCTGCAATACTTTCAGTGTTAGATATTAGAACGTGACTGTACTCGGTCTATTTTCAGAGGTGATTAGTGAAAAGGAGATGGAGGGCAAAGTTTTACTTTCACAAAACGCCCATGTCAATTGAGAAGAATGAATGGTGGCTTTGATGATGACTCAGGATGTAAGGATTGAAACCAAGAAACCAAAGCCACATTACAACGACAAGTTCTTTCATATCCGTCTTTGGCCACCATGTAGGTTTCGTGTTTACGTGTCCTGGTACAATGCTTTGTATGATGTGGGTGACTGTTCAATTAGGGGAACTTTTCTGTCCCCTAGGATGATTTGAAAGAATTCATTTTTTGTTAAAGAAAATGTAATTATTTAAATGTGAAATAACACTAATACAAATAGTTTACATTTTTTCTAATTTTTAAGAGTGCTAAAAGATTACATTTTGTGCCAGATTTGTTCTTTATTTTGGTTTTCCACTACCCAAACTTTTTAACTTCCACTCTCTTGTAATTATATATTACAAAAAGTGAAATCTGTGAAATTCTACTTTGCACTTTTTCCTAAGAACTAGGAGTCTTCTCTCATTATATGTGCTTACTGGCTGATGCTGCTAGTCTTAAAGAGACGGTACTGATTAAGCACGTGTTCTACAAATCAATGTAAATACTTGTAAATAATAAAAATTATGCAAGTAAACAATAAAAATGTAACAAAAATATATATGCAACATGATATTTGCATTTCAAGACATTAATGGATGGAACAGACTGAATTAGAATTTTTTTTAAAAAGCTAACATTTGAAAAATCTGATGAAAAAAACTAATAATAAAATATAATTTGTCAAATTTATATTTTCAAATTGTACCTAGAAGAGTTGTCTAGAAGTTTCCTTTATAATTAAGAGCATTAGCTGAGAGAGAATTTATTTTATATGTTGGCAAAATGGACAATGTAACAGAAATGTACCCATATGAATCGATATCGAATCGAATTGAGATCGGAATCGGAATCAAATCGGAAAATCTATATCAATACCTATTCGAGAAGTTTAATTCAGAATTATTATTATAATTTTTTTTTACTTTACAAATTCTAAGTTAATTGACTTCTAGCTACAGTAACTTCTAGTTCAAGGTTTATCCAACTTTTTTCTCAAAAATCCACTTAAAGGTTGATCAAGGACATGATAAGATCTTCAGTCAAGGACAACTGACTAATGTTTAAACAGATTAAATACAGTTTGATTTCAAGAAATACAGTCAAGATGTCCAGTAGTCTAAAGTGCTCCTAACTGAAGTACCTCCGATGTGTACAGTATGTTATGTATAAACAGTGTCTGGGTGTTACCTTGTGTTTGTCCAGGCATAGGCAGCAGTGCCTGACCCAGCTCTCCGTTCAGCCATAACTGCATGCGTATAAACGGCTCTCTTCCTTTTTGCGTGAGTTTGCTCCAGTGCTTTGGCCGAGAGAGCATGTCGCTTACACTCCCCTGAGAGAGGCCAAGCACCTGCAAAAAGCACACACACACAGACACACACACAGGGGATATGGTACATCAGATTCAGAGAAAAACAGCCCTGAAACAAATATGAAGATATTTCATGATGCAATAAGAAGAAAGTTGCAGCTGATATTACAGAAGAAAGTTGCAGCTGATATTACAGACTCATACATTTGCATGCAATATAAAAATGAAACAGTCACATGCGCAATCGAAAGCCTCAGCTGAAGAGGAAATCAATTTCAGGGCTAAACAATTAGGATGGCCCAGTTTGGGGCTAGTTGATGGAACTGTCACTTGCCCTGTCAGGACAATGCCAATGCTATGCTGCCATTGTGTCTTGCAGTCATGGATTATGTACAGTACATGTGTTTTTATGCCTTGCAAACTTAAACCTTTTGTTTTCTGTGATGTACTTAACATTGTTGCTGTGCATTCAGCCGATTTAAATGCATCACCAACTTATCTAGCTGGCTAACATAGATGAGGTTTGTTTAAATTGTAAGAATGACTTCTGTCTTGAAAGCATCTGTTAGAATGATGTTTTTCACCATATCCCATTGTTTTCTAGCAAAAGTGAGCGTAATTCAAGCTATTATTCCAAAGTAGAAACTTAAACTATTTGTTGCAAATTATTTTTTTATTTTTTTTGTAAAGAAAACAACACTTAAAGTGTTAAATGTAAATTATAAATAAATTTTTCAGACTTACATATATGTCACTAAAAATAATATATATACTTATTTGTGGTGGGGCTAGTGATAATATCACCACTGTAATGTAAAAATGCATAAAACGGATAGTTTTAACTCTAAATTCTGTTTTGATTAAGATGGAAAGCCACCATAATGCTAAGGTGCTCTAGGTGGTTGCCAGGCCATTGCTATGTGGTTGCTAAGGTGTTTTGGGTAGTTGCTAGCTAGTTTTCAGGGTGTTTTGGGTGGTTGCTAGGTGGTTACTTACTGGCCTAAGTAAAAAGAGCTCACCTCTCAAGTCTCTATGATATTCTGGTACCTATATATGGACTGGGTCCCTCCTTCAACTTAAGTCCCTCCTTCAACACATTTTTTTGTTTTTGTTGCCAGTTTTATCCTCCACATGAAAATTGTAATGGAGGGGGGTTGTCACGCTGGACGCATCTGGTGGACAACATGGCGCGTTCTACAATTCAAAACAATTGTTTTCTATGAATGTATGCACACCACTGTCACGGCTTGGCATCTGTTGGCGGCACCCAGCTACGACTCCAGTGGCTGCTCAAAATTCTGCAGCGCCACGCATATAGTTTTCCATTAAATTCGACCCAAATCATTATCAAAGGACATAGATTATTTACTTTCACCATGACTAGATGATACATTGTGTATATGCATCTTTCATATAGCCTACACTATGTATGCTTAGTTAAAAGTTTGTCTTTTTGTGGTTTGACAGCTTGAATGAAGCCTATTTTAATTGCATAATAAACGTCACCATTTCTAATCGTTCAGTTTGCGCAGTTACACCAGCTTCATACACTAACCTGCAAACTCATCAACGTCACTTTGTTCATTCTTGAAGTACAAAAACCTTTGTAACTTTTGTGTGTATGGTGACTAGATTTACAACTTTGGACTGCCACCTGCACAGCATTGTCACGTGTCGTGTGCGATTCCGGTGTGATGAGGCAGTTCTCGTCCAGTGTGCGACTGGCTTAAATTTAATTGCTTAGTAAATTAGTAGCAAGTAGTAGGAAGCCGTAGTAAAATCACTATAAACACACAACTCTGATCACACATTCTAAAGCCTAGTAATGCACAAATTTTCACTGTTTCTTTGCAACCGCAAACAGCCTACCGCTTCGTGTCATGCCTAAAAATCCTGTTAAACACACGTGGTAAAATCACTATAATGCACAGCTTCTAGTGGCTTATTGCTTTGCTACACTACAGACCTGACTGGGCCAGCAGAAAAAATCCTCATTGTTTAGCCCTGCATTCCTCTGGGAATGAAGGACGAGTAATCGATGGAGATGTGTCTAATCTGAAAATCACTGACCTTCTCTCCAAAGATCCGCTGGCAGATGCCATTCTTGGCCAGCTTGTCTTTGACCTGCTGCGTGAGATCCACAGTGTCCACTTCTTGGTACATGTAGTACTCGTACTGCTCGGGTGTGAGCGGGGGCACCACAGGTTTGACAACTTTGGGGAGGGACATTAAAGGTGAGGAAGAGGGCAGTGGGCTGCTCTGAGGGGTCTCGCTGCCACTGGGCATTTGTAGACTGAACTCTGAGCTCTGGGAGTATGGCGACTCTGAGCTGGGCCAGTCCTTCCAGTAATCCAGAGACGAGGCAGGAGCCATGGGCGCAGTGCTGCCCAGCCGAGGGAGCTTCTGGTGGGGGGCAAAGAGTAGGAGAGTTGGGGGTGAGACATATGGTGAAACTGAATAAGGCTCAAGGAGGAGGGAGTGGGAAGTGGGCTATTCTAGAACTCTGCTACGTAAGTGTGCCAATATTCTGCCTGGACTTATAAATTAAATATACCATATCTATAAATAATAATAATTTATTCTAAAAATAGTTATTATTTAATCTTTATTAACACTTATAAAACAATATTTAAATATACTAAATATATAAACTAAATACAGAATTAATGAAATGGTGTTCACCATATGTAACATACATGGCTACCTAGAGTACACTGTAATTTAGTGAAGCTAGACAATATGATTGGCAACTAGATTTTTATATTTTCTGGAGAAAATGTGAGTGGTGCTTGCCTGTGCAAAACTCACCACCACAATGCTAGGGTGTCCTGAGTGGTTGCCAGGGAATTTCAGTGCGGTTGCCAAGGTGTTTGCTAATTAGCTACTTACTGGCAAGAAGGAAAACCAGCCCACCCCCAAGTATCTATGATATTCTGGTTCCTAGATATAGCTTGGGTCCCTCCGTTAATGCAAGTCTATAAAAAATGTTTGCCCGTCTACCCCACATGCATGGACGTTGACAAGTCTAACACGTTACATATTGCGATACATATTTCACAATTCAATATTCAGTATCATGATACATCACAATATCACAATTGGACCACAATTAAAATGGCGACAGACATCTCAGACAACTTGCTTCTTCATTAATGAACTTTAGGACATTTGAATACACAAATAGATAAATGCAAATATTGATACAGGAAACTTAAGTACAATACAATATTGGTACATGATTGTATTGGCAAAACCCTACTTACAATGCATGTATTATAGGGCTAAGCGACTTTATCAGTGGTGTTAGTTCATGGATTGTCCCTTGTGGACCCCTCTTGAACCCCTCATGATACAACTTGGTAAAAGCACTATACCTCCTTGCTATCCTCTTGACTGTGGGCATCTTCGCTTACAGTGGGCTGCATGGTTCCACGACGTTCAGAGAGACCAGAGCTCCACCAGTGCTCCCTCCAAGAACCTAAACCTACACCTCCTCCGCTCTCAGAGAGACGACCAAGCTTGACCCCTCCATCCAGCCCAATCTCTGACACGGCCACCTCACCTATCTCCTTCTTCACCCCAGTGTGGAAGTCCAGGAGAGGGGAAGTGGAGGGCTTCTTCAGAGACTGAGCAATAGGTGTGTAGGGCAAGGTAGAGAGCGGGGAACCCAAGAGCTTGGAGCCCAGGAGTGAGAGATCGGTCGGGGCCATGGAGCTGGCCTTCAGTACGGGCTCCAGGGAAACCTGCTGGGCCTCCATCTCTCTCCGAGCCTGCTCAAGAATGGAGCGAATGTTCTCATCGGAGTTGCTGGAGGAGGATGGAGGCTGAGAACTTTCAACTGCAGGAACAGAAGAGAACATGTGAGTGGTCACAATTGGTTGTATTATCTAGTAAATGCTGCCATGTTTACTACTCAATTTATAGAAGTTAAAAAGGGTAGTTCATGCAAAAACGTAAATTCTGTTATAATTTACTCATCCCCATGTTGTTCCAAGACTCTTAACAATTTAAGTTATTTTTAACTGAAACTCTGCCATTGTTCTTAAATATTAAAGCATCAAGCATGAAAATCCTTCAACTGTTTTTCTTTTAAGTTCCACAGAAGAATGAAAGTCATAAGTGTTTGGAACAACATGAGGGTAAGTAAATAATAACAGAATTTTTGGGTGAACTATCCCTTGAAAGGATCCTGGTATTAGATCCCGGCCCTACACTCAATGAATTATAATTTGATATTTGATGTGTCATATAGCATGTCAATGCTGTAATCCTATAATAATAGTAAAAGAGCTTATCTGCAAACAGTTTTATATAATAAAGCTACACAAAGGGCAAGGCAAAGTAGACAAAAACATCTGTTTTCTGTGAGTTGTATATTTAAAGATCTCTCAAAACTTGTTCATACACAGGGTTTTTATTGATGTATATTTATTACATACATCGGTCATAAAACCCCATGACTGATTTATGACAGAAGTTCATTGAAAGCAGTATGTTGTTGGTGTGAGGGGGAAAATCTGGGAAAAAACTTTTAATAGACAGTACAAAACCTCACCAAGTCTTAGACTGTGTGCATATATTTGGAAATAGCTGCCCGACCCTCTGTGGTAACCTGATCGTCGTTGCCTCTCCCCCACGCCGTCTGCAGTGGCAGGTGGGGTAGAGACAGTTAGTTTAATTCCAGTACACAAGCTTGGACAGGAAAAGGGTAAATGAGGGAATTTGAAACATTCAAAATATGGGGACATGACCGATATACTGTATTACTTGTTGTATTTGTTAGTTCGCTTGGCAGTTACAGTATATTACAGTGTACCCAATGTACTATGTCACCGTGAGGCTTGCTATTTGACATGGCGATGCCACAATTAATTCCACAAAAGAGAATTCCTAAAGAAATAGTTCACCCAAAAATAGTTCACACAGTCTTATGTTGCCATACGACAGCTTTGTGTGACGAACAGACTGAAATATAAGTCAGTTCCTCACGTAAAGCTATTGTATGGCTTCAGAAGACTTGGAAAATAGTCATATGGATTACTTTTATCATGATTTGTAAACATTCTTTGCTCAAAGAAAGTAAGTCACATACAATTGAAATGTCATGAGTAAATGACATAATTCTCATTTTTGGGCGATTTTTTTGGGTGACTATTACTTAAAAGAATCAGTGGATTACATCTCCAAACTGACTATCTAATTCAACTGGCTCATTTGTAAAACAGACTATACTGTAAGAATGACTTTGCTGCATTACAGAGGTAATAGAGAGACCTATCCTCAAGGAAATGGCACAATATTTTAGGGGTAAAATGTAAAAACACGTGAGAGCCTTGATTTCCTATCTACCTGATGGAGGAACATGACTCACCTGCTTTCTGAACTTGTAACTCTCTCTTAGCCTGCTCCAAGATGGACTTAATGGCCTCATCGGAGCCGGTCTCAGATGTGCGGATGCGTGTGGTGATGTTACCTGTGAAAATATAAAAGGTTTAAACAATGCAAGGTGCAGAACTCAGCCAAAGGAGGTACAGCTATAAGTGGCACTTCATGTGTAACAAAATATAAACCTCTTTTGTCCTAAAATGGAGCACAGCTTGCACAGCTCACATACCAAAGGTTATATTTAAGTTATACATCACCCAAAAAGAAGATTGACTTAAATTTCTGTTAGTTTCTCACACAAAGCTATAGTATGACATTTGGAGACTTGAAATATATAGTGCACGATACATATAGACTATTTTAATGGTACTTTTATGGTGCTTAAAAGACGTGATCACAAAGAACTGTCATTATATATATATATATATATATATATATATATATAGGAGATTCTTCAAAAGTTCTCCTGTTTGTGTTCCAAGGAAAAATAACAGCATATGGGTTTGGAACAGCAAAAGGGTGCGTAAATGATGACAGAATTTCCATTTTTGGGTGAAATATTCCTTTGATGTTTAATGTTAATAATGAAAAGGCATTCATGCAAGCAACCACAGTCCTAGCAAGTTCAAACAAGAGCAAATACACTCTTATTCTAGAAACCAATCCATCAGTTATGCTAAAATACAGACTGGCACTGTTTTATTTTATGGAAAGGAAATCTTGCAACCAGACTCAATGGCACAGAACTAAAAAATCATTACCATAATGTTTACTTGTCTATAATACTGCATATATCAGCACCTGCACTGCCACTGGCTAAAACAGCACTTCCTGTACACAGACTGAAACCTTTTCCTGTCCTCTTAAGTCCACAGACTTCACATAAAGAAATTGCCAACATTTGGACAGAGGCCCATGAGAAACAAAGAACTCTCATGAAGGGATGATCAGACGGGTCAAACAATGATAATAAATACAGAAAGAGAGTGAGAGAGATAGAGAGAGAGATAAAAAGATAGGAGCAGAGGAAAAAGTGGCAGAGAGAAGTGCCCTCTGATGGGGCGATGAGCAGTGGGGCAAGGTCAGAGTCACTGGTGTGTGCGGAGAGCAGCTGGACATTTGTATGAGGTGGAAGTAATGCTCTCTCTCTCTCCTTCACACACACAGGGGTGGCTAGCCACCCACAGCGCCACCCTGGGGGAGACTCAACCACCAGTTATAATGTGGATCTGCCTAAAGGATTCACACACACATATATACACATATTCTGACCACGAAATAACAGGACAGGCGTTTCAAGGACCTCCGTGATGTACAGTTACATAGAGAACACTGATTTAGACTTGATAACACTCATAGAAAAGTTTTCCACAGTTTGAAACTAAGTTGAGATGTAGCACAGATATAGCGTTTATTGTAAAAAGCTGTATTCAGGGTCTTTAAAAGCGATAGTTCACCCAAGAATGAAAATTATGTCATTATTTACTCACCCTCATGTCGGTTTAAACCTGTATGACTTTCTTTCCTCTGTGGAACACAAAACAAGATGTTTTGAAGAATGTTTACACTGCTCTCTTCCATACAATGAAAGCAAATGAGGACTAGGGGGTGGCAAGCTTAAAAAAAAGACATAAATGCACCATAAAAGTGGTTTATTCGACTCATGTCTTCTGAAGCCAAATGATAGCTTTGTGTGAAACAAACTGAAAATTAAGCTGTTATTCAGTGAAAATCTTGTTTGACAGCTGTAGTCACCATTCACCTTCACTGTATGGGAAAGAGCAGCTTGGACATTGTGCTATAAATAACTCCTGTTGTGTTCCATGAAAGAAAAAAAAAAGTCATTTTTGGGTGAACTATCCCTTAAAATTTCAGTCACACCTCTTTCCCCCTGTCTCTCTCACTGTACACTTGTTTTGCAACAGATTCCAGGCCAGAGATCGAGAAGAAACAGACCAGCACAACAAAAACATACAGACACTCCAGAAACCCGTAACACGAGAGGGAAGGCGTGAGACAGACCTGGCCGTGTGGAGCCTTCCGAGCCGGTTCTTCGCTTCGGAACATCCTGAAACACTCTGTTCAGGTTCTGGCCTGGGTTTTCTGTTGGAAAACAAGTGGCGGAAGATAATAAAGTAAGACCAAGCCCTAAACTTCTGCTGTCAATTGTCCAATCATCTCCAGGGCTCAACAATAAGGATGGCCCGGGGCCAGTGCAAGAGAGTTTTGGACAAATTGACGGAACGGTCACTTGCCCCATCGGGCCAGTGCTGCGTTGTCACTACATTTAACATTCATTGATAAAGTACATGTGTTTTTAGGCTTTAAAGCTGAAGTGTGTGCACTTTTTCAATGTTACAAATACTTTCTCCTATCCTGGCTTAATATGCAAAGTAAACTACAAGCAAGTCATTTGTAGGTTGAGTTCCCTAAAAAGTGTAAACACTGTGGCTCTGTGATGCTATCAATACATTGCTTTGCTTGTTTGAGCATCCCAACCAGACTGACACAACAACATTGGCTTAACCAATGGCTTGAGTTTGGGCGGGACTTTGGAGGGTTTGGAAACATGTTTGAAAACAAAATTCCACACTTCAGCTTTAAACATTTGGTTTCCTGGGATGTATTGAACATTGCTGATTTAAATATGTTACCAAAGTATGTAGCTGGCATATACTGACCCCCCAAAAAACTAAGTTATTAAAGTTAAATTAAACTTTAAATGCACTTAAAGGGGTGGTTCAGACTGAAGGCATTCTTGAGAAAAAAAGTTAGATGCATAGCAACCAATATAACACAACGCATGTGTCTTGAGACGATTTTGAAAGGTAAAGTATTTTTTAACTCGACATAGCGCGTAAAAAGTCACTCCTACACGAGATCAACCGTCAAAGATGTCCATCAAATGCATGTTTAAATGGATTTGTTTTTATAAAAACAGCACAGACAGTATGAATAGCCCCTAAGTCGCTATAGATAAAAACATCTGTAAATGCATAAAAATCCAAATTTAAAAGCAAGGTTTTGTCGAAATTGCCAAAATTATTTGTGACGGACTTTAAACAAATCAGTAAATGTTTGCTGCATATGCCACACTTTTCCAAAAAAGGGGTATGAATTCAGAACTTCATGGAGTTACAGTACAGTTGTATTATTTCTAGCCATTACTCCCAATAAATTATTTGTAGTAAATTGTTTCTTTTTTGTTTTAAGTAAAATTACCATTGAATTAAAAATAAAAAAAGCAATTTTTTTCTGATGCAAATGTAATATGTTGCTAAATATATATACAGTACTGTGCAAAAGTTTTAGGCACTTGTGCAAAATGTTGTCTTCAAAAATAATGGCATAAGTTTTAATTTATCAATTAACATCATACAAAGTCCAGTAAACATAAAAAAGCTAAATCAATATTTGGTGTGACCACCTTTGTTTTTAAAACAGCCCCAATTCTCCTAGGTACACCTGGACACCGTTTTTCTTGGTTGTTGGCAGATATGATATACCAAGCTTCTTGGAGAATTTGCCACAGTTCAATCTATTTAGGCTGTCTCAATTGCTTCTGTCTCTTCATGTAATCCCAGACTGACTCGATATTCAGTGGGGGGCTCTGTGGGGGCCATGCATGCCATCTGTTGCAGGGCTCCCTGTTCTTCTGTTCTAATATTTTCTATTTGCAAAAGTAATGTTTGAGAGTCTAAAATGTATTTTTCCTATTGACACACTAAAGCTGAAGATATAAATAACCATCTCAAGACAAATGTTTTTGTGAAACATCTTAAGTGCCTAAAACTTTTGCACAGTACTGTATATTGTTTAACAGGCATGGCCAGTGAAAATGACAAGTAAAAATATGAACTACTTCCAGCAGAAAAAAATCCTTATTGTTGAGCCATGATCTCATATTTGCTCTTGGTTGTCAGAATTTCTTCACAATCAGTGTTGAGAACACTTCCATTAATAATACTAATCACATATAATACTTTTACATTGACTGACACGTGTAAATATCCTTTGAATGGTAGTTTGTTAAAGCGTAAACACAAAGACCTAGTCTGACCTCAACGAAAGCCACCTGCACCCAGTAGAACTCACTCAAGTGATTATATCAACGTTAATGTGTTCCTTTAGCCTGGGTCTTTGATGTGAATGAGTGGGTTTTTAGGTTTTTACAAAGTTTATACTCCCATGGGAGACCACAATCCGACGGTATGGAGGCAGCCAGCCAGACCAGACTCCCTTGAAGACGTTCCAAACTGGTGTGCAGACACGCGGGCAGAACAGTCAGCCTTTTTCAGCTGCGGCTCTGTTTTAAAACTATTGCCTCACAGCTAGACTGAACAAACTTAGACTCGGCTCAACGCGGCTTCTAGGTTTCGCAGCCAACTGCCCTCATATGCAAGTACTCTCGCTCACGCTGGGCTGGGTCTTCATTTGTTCGCTCTAGCTGTGAAGCACAGACTTGAAGCAAAACATAACGCTCGCAAACCTCTCTGAACTTCCTCTTCACCCCTAAGGCTGAGAGCAAAATGAAATAAAGAGCAGACCGCTAAAGTTTAGCTCTCAACAGAGCGACACGCTGCCTCTGCCAATCGAGTACTACTAGCATTTTCGTCAGAATCTTGTAATCTGTGTGCATCACGTAGTCATACATTACATATTTTTTTGGGGGAAAAAAATTACCTTTGAGGGTTGTGTCTATAGTCGGTAAGGCCTGAAAAATACTGTGCGCAAGTACACAAACGCTTCTAGCTACGCTAGTTCAATTTCACACGTTGCTTTCTAAAACACTTAAGAACATGCTTTGCATTCTCTGTGTTGCCACAAGGGGACCTATTGCTGTCATTAAGGCTAAAGTACACCTTGGTTTCCCGCATGCCATTATGTTTCGCGCACCATGCACGTGAAGTAAATTTCATCATCAGCACAGTCTGCACGGACTGTCCGCATGCAGCCCAGATTTTCTTCCCCTTGTGTAACTGTACGTATCTGTGCGCATCGTCTGCACAGGAGCATAGTATCATAAAGGCAATTATAGTGTGTGTGCATCAAATGCGTCCGTATGGGCTCACGGTCAAAAAAGTTTACTTAAAGGATAGAATGGCTGACCGTTTGCGAAAGGTAACGGCACGTGGAAAAACGATGTATACCCTAGCCTTTAGCGAAAACAAGCAAGTTATTTAAAGTTAGTTACAATAAAATGTTGACATGTTTATAGCCAGCTACCTTAATAATAACACATCCGGTGTAATGGCACAAACATTTAACGGAGGTTTGCTACCACAATAGTAATGCAAAAATGCATGTTAAGGAGCCGTTCATGTCCTCTATGCATTCTTGTGTTCTGTCTGCGTTATTTTAAAATTTTGCTCCATGTAAAATTATGTTAAATGTGCCTATAAACGCACCTTCTCTTCAATTCTGCTGTGCTTCATCTAGCTGTTTTCAATGCTAAAATGCGTCCTATAACGCAAACCCTTTTGAAAATTAATTAAGTGCATGATATGAATTATAGATATCTAGAATTCAATTTTTAATGCAATTATTAATATCTGTAACTGAATTGTCACTAGCAGAATTTCACAATGATCTGGCATTCACTCAACATTCAAAACACAATTACTTCTTACTAGTTAAAATTTCAAATTCACGTATCAGCTATGTATATTGATCTTTCTTTATATCAGTAACTACACTGTTATTTGTGCAAATCCCCATTCAGATGTTAACAATGGAATTTCAACTAGTAAAAATGCTCACTTGGTTTTCACTGGTGGCAATGTTAATTTCAGATTCCTTAAATAGTTAGAAAGCCTTTTAAGATATCAGTAATTATTCTTTAATTTATTGATATCTGAAATACATTTCCAGATATCTGAAATACCAAATCTGACGTTGAAATAAATTTACAGATATCAAAAATTTGCATCAATGTAACTTTTTAATATCAATATCGTGTGGTAATTCCACAAGTAATGGCGTCATTTTGTATATCAAGAATTAACATTTTTACTAGTGCAAAAGTAATTACTGATTTCAAAAAGGAGCATTTTCACTATTATCAATTCCTTTGCTGATATAAAAAATCTGAATTTTAACTAGATTACACTATCTATCTATAATACATATCCTGCACATGATTAAATGTCAAAAGGGCTTGCAATATGTTCTGTGTAAATACAACACATTGCAAGAACTGTGCGCTTGCAATGTGTCGGACAAGCATTTGCATACCTGCGTAGAGTATGTTTCTAGCCTTAAGCTTACCGGAAGGGAATACGTGGAATATCACAGCAAATTAGCAAAGCAGTTTCCTTTCTTGTTATTGCACATTTTGCCTATTTAAAGTAATATTTTTGTGCTCCATACATGAGATTGATAAAACATGTGCCCATGTTTAAGTTGCTTACATGTGAGAAAAATCACACCGTGCCATTACTGAATATTTCATCACATGCATAGTATAACAAACGTGCACAAGGAGATCATCTACGATTATGGTAGTGATAACAGGGTTAAGTCTTTTCCTCGGGCTCAGTCACTGACCTCTCTGTCTGCCCTGGATGCTCCTCAGTGCCAAGATGTTCTGCTCATCAGAAAGGAAGTGTTTCATCTTATGAAAGGGCTCTTTGCCGCGGATGGTTAGTTTGCTCCAGGGTTTGGGCCGAGCTAGAATCTCACTAACTGAGCCTTGAGACAGACCCAGGACGTAATGACCGAACACACGCTGGCCAATGTTATGTTTGATCAGTTGTTCCTTGACCTGTCGGGCAATCTCTGCCGTGTCCATTTCCTCGCCTTCCGATGTGCTGCCCGCGCCCTCCGATTGGCTGGGAGAAGGCGCCATACCGTTGACCTCCGGGCTGCCCGCTGACTGAGGCGGTAGGGGGCTGGAGAGAGAGTTGGTTGTAGCGTAATGGGGCGGCCCGAACAGCACGGAACTGGGAGAGGGGTCTTGAAGGGCTTTGGTGTAGATGGTTTGCATGAGCTGCCTCTGTAGTAGGGAGTTGAGTGCCATTTTTCCAGCCAGCGGGGGGAACGTGGCACCCACGCTGGCCATGCCCGGGGTGAAGAAGTCTGGCCCAATGCCTGTGGGAGAGAAGGGGTGGGTACCGTTGGCACTGGCAGCAGATTCGGAGGTAGCGGTGCCCGTCCTCATCAGCAGCTGAGGGGAGGGGGGAGGAGGAGACCCCTGGAGCATGGTGGGGACCGGAGTGGCAGGAAGACGCTGAGGGTTTTCCTCACTGGTTTCTTTACTTTTCCGCCCCAATGCTCCTACAGATGACAACAAATAGTAGGTGTTAAAACTGACAAGAAAATCATGGGTACTGTTTTAGACTTATGCTAAGAATATGTAAAAGGTAATGTACAATCAGCCAGTCATTATAGAAAAAAAAAAAAAAAGAAAAAAAACCCAGACCAAAGGCTGAAGGGCTTTGTTTTACGACAATGACCTTCTGACTGTACATTAATCTGCTTATTACATGGCTACTTACCACATAAAGGAATAAATGGACATGAAATATTTATTTGAGTTGAATTTATTATATTCTGAGAGAGGAAAAAGGCCGCAGAGTGATACGAGAAATATGAAGCTTCCACAGCTTTGTAGGAAACAAGTTGTCTGGGACAATGGTCGATTTGACAGTTTAGTGGTCATTATACAAAAATATTTGACCACAGAATTCTGCAATTGACCAATCAGAATGAAGTATTCCAGAGAGCCATGTAAAAGGAAGAATTTACCATTACACATAAAACCACTTTATTGACAAGCTGCACATTGTAACTGTACATTTATTGACAAAGACAATAGTAAGGGGCCAGATTCGAACCTGCATCACCCACATGAGCACCACAGCCCAATGAATCTGGAGCATGTATGCGAACCACTGCACCATGGATTTGATAGTAAAAAAAATTATAATAATTCAATAACACAAATAAAAAAATAAAAATAAAATGTTTTTCGTTCAGAAACAAAGAACCAAACACTTGCTTTGCATGTTTCAAGAAAATATGTTGTGTGTGTGTGCATGCCATAGGATGACGTTTAACACTGATCTTCTCTGAGGTCTCTAGACTAGCAGGCATGTCCAGAGATATAAGCCCAGGCAACTGTGCGTGGGCTACCTGCTCATGCTGTGGGGACGCTTCACTGGAATGGCTCGTGGGTGTCAGTATGGTTATCCTTTCTGCCTTTACAAAACACCTCTGCTGCGTGTGCTTCCATAACAATACCATCACTTTATACAACTGAGGCAAAATCAATATCCAGTGCAATAGAATTCTGTTGGCCATCAGACAGATACAGCTACGATACATGATTCTCTGTTACTGCCATAAGCAGTGGATGCCTAGTTTAAAAATGCTAAATTTGTGATAGAAAGTCACATTTAAAATGCAAATTAAATGTATGATCTCCATGAGGGTGTCCAGAGGTGTTCCGTAATGACATTTCCAACCTCATACACAAAGTGAGCTCAAAAGGGCAGGAAAAGGGAAATAAGGCCTAATTATCACATTGGTCTCCGCTAGGCGTTCAGGATTTATGCAAGCCCCAGGTGACCCGATCTCTCACAAGCCAAAACATTATATGTTGCTGTCTCTGAATGAACAAATGAATGAACTGACCTTAACAACAAGGATGCCTCAGAACCCAACTCGTCACTATCAGGATTATCTGTTACGATATTTATTCATTTTTTCTTGAGGCAAATTCAAATCGCAGCAAAAGCAAACTTGTCAGAGAAGTTCTGAAAGTTTTATGAGGTCATGTCTTTATAATTCATTAAGCATTTTAATTTTAATTTAGGTTTTGAAGCAAGCAATCAATTAAGCAATTCTTGCATTTGAAATGCAGCTTAGCTATTTCCGAGCAACTGGCTGGAAAATGTTCCCCGGAAGAGGATGGATGCCCTGGAAACTCACCACTGAAGTCACTATTGGCCAGTCGTTTAAAAGCGCTGTCTGACAGCTGGCTGTAGTCTTTCCCCATCAGCAACATCTCTAACGGCTTGGAAGAGTCCTAAAAAGAGCGAGAGAGATGGGGGGGGGGAATAAATAAGATAAAGAAAGAAAAAAATTCAAGAAATAAAATCTCAGCTTTATTATAAGCTCTTTCACCTTGAAATTTTTCAGAGAAAGAAAATGAATGAATGTCTTTCTCTCTTATTTTTTTTTTAAGAAACAAACAAGGACAAATTCATGATGTGATATTCAAGTTCAGATTTCAGAACTTATTATCTAACAATCTCAACCAATACCTAACAAAGATGCTTTCCAAAAAGCATCAAAAGCAATAAAACATGATCCTCTGTACCATTATAAAATACTAAAATGACTTCTATTATAAAACCTATTACAAATCTATTATAGAAAATCCATTATAGTCATAAGCCCAAAGTATATTTTGGTTTTGACTCGAACGCTTAGCATCTGCATACAGTCATATTTTCAGCCTTTCAAAGTATACTTCATTTAACTGTGCACGAATATAAAGGCAGCTGGCGCATGCGCTACGACTGAGGGACTGGACTATTTATCTTCAAGAGTTTAGACCCATAAAGATGTCTATACATTCCTTCAAAAATACAAATGCAGGTATCTCCTGATCAGTGTTGAGTAAGTTACTTAAAAATAGTAATCCACAACAAATTTAATCAGATTACTTTACTAATAACTTAATTGAAGAAGTAATCACATTACTAATGACTTTACTATTAAGTTAAACACTTTTCCACTCAACAAATTCAAAATAAAATCTATATTTCTTTCTTGTTCTTTGTTACACACAAATCATTCACTCAGCAAATCACATTTCTCCTTCAAAATGACTCGTTACGGGCCATAATTCATGTATTTTACATAAATAATATTTTAGAAATAAGTATAACTCAGGGGGGCCTGGGTAGCTCAGCGAGTATTGACACTGACTACCACCCCTGGAGTTGTGAGTTCGAATCCAGGGCGTGCTGAACGACTCCAGCCATGTCTCCTAAGCAACCAAATTGGCCCAGCTGTTAGGGAGGGTAACCTCCTCATGGTCATGATTAGGGGTTCTCGCTCTCAATGTGGGACGTGGTAAGTTGTGCGTGGATCGCGGAGAGTAGCATAAGCCTCCACATGCTGTGAGTCTCCACGGTGTCATGCACAGCGAGCCACGTGATAAGATGCGCAGATTGACCGTCTCAGAAGCGGAGGCAACTGAGACTTGTCCTCCACCACCCAGACTGAGGTGAGTAACCGCACCACCATGAGGACCTACTAAGTAGTGGGAATTGGGCATTCCAAATTGGGAGAAAAGGGGATAAAATAAAAAAGAAATAAGCATAACTCTATAATGTACTTAAAAGTAATTAATTGAAAGTCAGTAACAGTAATCTGATTACAAGAATTTAAAATATAATTTATTACACTACTTGTTTTAAATTAAAATTAGATTATAGTAACTAATGACTCTGTAACTGGATTATACCCAACACCAGCAGCCATATCACCCTGTAGCTCAAGACTGGTTGCCTACTGAAGCTAAGCAGGGCTGAGCCTGGTCAGTACCTGGATGGGAGACCTCCTGGGAAAACTAAGGTTGCTGCTGGAAGAGGTATTAGGGAGTCCAGCAGGGGGTGCTCACCCTGCAGACTGTGTAGGTCCTAATGCCCCAGTATAATGATGGGGAAACTATACTGTAAAAAGGCACCATCCTTCGGATGAGATGTTAAACTGAGCTCCTGACTCTCTATGATCATTAAAAATCCCAGGACACTTCTCAAAAAGAGTAGGGATGTAACCCCAGTGTCCTGGCCAAATTCCCCCATTAGCCCCTCTCAATCATGGCCTCCTAATAATCCCCATCCATTAATTGGCTCTAAAACTCTACTCTCTTCTCTTTACCAATAGCTGGTGTGTGGTGAGCATAATGGCGCACTATGGCTGCCGTCGCATCATCCAGGTGGATGCTGCACACTGGTGGTGGTTGAGGAGAGTCCTGTGTTCACTGTGTAAAGTGCTTTGAGTGTAGTGTCAGAAAAGCGCTATATAAATGTAACACTAATTCATTCCTTCGCTGTTCCTGACCTCCTCACCCACGCTCTAGACTTGCGCATCCACTGTTGTTGTTTCTACATTCGTCTCCTGTTGTTTACCGGCAGCGATTACATCGTCATATAGAGCTTCTTTGTGACAGCAATGGCTTAACTGTGAGTGCTGCCACCACTAATTAGTGCAATAATTCCAGGCGCATGCGCATACTACACATTCAGAGTATGCGTGGTTAGAAACATCAGGCTGCGCTCGAGCACTCTGCTGATTACGAAATTCGCATCAGGCGTCCAGTATACAGAGACCCAGCTTTCGTGTCTGATCAAAGTATACTTTGGGCTTCAGTTCAAGTCAACTTGGAGTCCACTATTGAGGTGTAAACTCTTACCTGTACTGAAGAGTGGTCTGACGAATTGTGCTCCACAGATTTCAGGGTGCTGGTGAAAGAAAAAATATATTTTGGACTAAACAAAAATAAAATAAAAAACAGGTCTAAAAAGCAAAACGTTAATCAGGAATCCACTAACAAAACACTTCAGTTTCTGTTTCAGTTTATGCAACTAACTCTGCTCAGCTCAATAATGTTTGAGCAATGTCCGCAATCGTGATTTAAAAATTGTTGAGGCACCAACAATCACGTTGCCCAAATTAACCTGTGTGCCTAACTGTGCACCACTCTGATGTATTATCTGGGAACTAAACTGACCCATTTTCAAAAGCCTTTGAGGTGAAAACATTCATTATATTACGGTGGAATGCGCCTTGAGCAGACAACAAGCAATCAATATACATTCAGCAAAACAGCTTTTTAGGCCAATGGTCAGAATAGCACAGATCTTAACAAGACCCTCTATTCACAGATTACTAGCTTTATAAGTCCCAATTTGGAATATTACGCCTGAAATTGAGTTATGCAACGAACGGCCAGAAATCTCCCAAACCCTCCCAACACATGCTGATAGCAGAGACGCGCGAGCCAAAAACACACACATCACTCAATTAGGTTATCGCTGATGCAAACTACGTTAGCCTTCTTATTACAGCTGTGGCTGAATATAAAACACAGCAATCGCACAAAAACACAAACCCCTCCAACAACAAAGCGTGCTTAATCCGCTTTCTCAAAAATAAGACCCAATACTCCTAGCATACCTAAGGTTCTTTGAATTTATTAAACAGAATGGAGATTGCCGCAGAGTAAAATTCCTCTCCGTAAAATATGGGGAAGGAAAGGTCCAAATACGCTTGTGGTGTGCAGACGGACTTGTGCCGAGAAGCCTGGCAAACTCGGCAGTTCATATCTTCGCTGGCTACATTCTTTATCAGATCATATTCAGTGAATCTGACAGTAAAGTTCAAGACCATCAGGTACTAAGAACTCCTAGTTTAAGCCCTTTAGCAACAGAGGAGAAAAAAAAAGAAACATGAAGAACAGCATAATGGAGCAAGATAAAGGTTAAGGATGGTCTGAGGGTTGAATATGAGATCCAAAATGGTGTAGTTGGATAAATGGTGCCAGGTCAGGCCATTCCCAACAAAACCTTTGCTTACTTAAGGCCTACATTATTGTCAATTTATGGTACAGTACCAGTCAAAAGTCTGGACACACCTACTCATTCTTTATAATTACTATTGCCCACATGTTAGAATTTTAGAAGTCATCTAAACTATGAAATGGAAGTATGGAAATTATGTAGTAACAAAATTTTTTAAACAAAACAAAACTCTTATATTTTAGCTTCTTCAAAGTAGCCACCCTTTCCTTTGATTACAGCTCTGCACACTCTGGACATTCACTTAACCGTCTTCATGACATATCTATTTGGGCTTTTAAACAGTATTAAAGGAGTTTCCATGTATGATGGATGCTTATTGGATACTTTTTCTTCACAATCCAATCCACCTCTAATTAAAATGCAAATTAAAGTAATTAATACGTAGGAACAATTTATATTTGTCTACAAAACTTATTTCAAGCATTTAAGCTTAAAGGAATATTCCGTGTTCAATACAAGTTAAGCTCAATCAATAGCATTTGTGGCATAATGTTGATTACAACAAAAAATAATTATGACTCGTCCCTCCTTTTCTTTAAAAAAAAAAAAAAAAAAAGCAAAAATCGAAGTTACACTTACAATGGAAGTGAATGGCGGCAATTTTGGAGGGTATAAAAGGCAGAAATATGAAGCTTATAATTTATAAAAGCACTTACATCAATTCTTCTG
The DNA here is from genome assembly GCF_019703515.2 of Myxocyprinus asiaticus. Classification (NCBI taxonomy): domain Eukaryota; kingdom Metazoa; phylum Chordata; class Actinopteri; order Cypriniformes; family Catostomidae; genus Myxocyprinus; species Myxocyprinus asiaticus. Next base: position 25,585,718 of record NC_059386.1, read on the forward strand.
TTAAAATTCATGTTTTATTTGAGCTATAAAGTTGTTTAAACAGTCATTTTAGGGTTATAGGGTTTGTTGACATTACATCGTCATGGTTTTTGAGTATTTTAACGTTTATGGATTCACCCCATTCACTTCCATTATAAGTGTCTCACTGTAACCCAGTTTTTTTTTTTTTTTTTTTTTTTTTAAAAGGATGGACGAATCAAAATGTATTTTTGTGGTAATCAACATTATGTCACAAATGCTGTCGACTGAGTTTAACTTGTTTTGAACCCAAATTATTCTTTAAGTCTTTGGACTGAAACGTATATTCGGTCATGTGTCTCAACCTTTTGAGTGGTTGTGTATTATACACGCTAAGCCTGATACAACATTTACAGTTACAGTTAAAATAATGCTAAAATATTCACACAAATGGATGAAGCATAAGGATTATTTGAACTGACAGATTTAGTGCTTCAGAACACATTTTGTAACTTACCCGAGTTCCCGTTTGATCTCTTCATAGTCTGACTGATCTTGAAGCTTTTCTTCAAGTTGCTGGGAAGGGAATAAGCAGATATACTTATAAGCAAATTTGTCATGTGAATCAGTATAAGAATTGCATTTACAAGCCCTATAATCTCACAATCTGCATCAAGAGTGAACAAAGTTTTACACAGAGATTTTGCTTAAATTAATTGTTTGCCTTAAAATGATAAGTCATTATATGTTGTTCCAACATGTTGGTTATTATTACTATTATTATAATTATATTTTTTTTGTGAAACACAAAAGAAAATGTTTGCTTTTTGTGTATGTTTTTTTTTTTTGTTTTTTTTTTTTTTTTTTAAACAGCACATAGGTTTGCAAAGATGGCTTATATGTATGTATGGCAGTGTATATGTAAGTTAAACTTTGAGCATCCATGTACAGTAATACAGTGTGTGTGTATGTGTTCATAAATGACTCTCCCTGCTCTGCACATGCTCAGAGTCTGCAATAGCAGCAGTAGTGTATAGTCTGCTACAGGCTGGGCAGATCAGAGCTTGCATGAAACTCAGCGATGGCTTTGTCTCAGCTCAGTCTCCTGCCATCCAACCAGCTGTCATTCAAACTCTAAACACTCACTACATGGGTCAAATGGCTCGTATGGGCCGCTGCAACATTTATAGGCATGTCCTACAGCCGCAGAGCAGAGATCAGACCGGTGCCACGAGCAAAACCGTCCACTTCATCCAACATGAGAGGACAATTTTAAACAGCCCGTGTCTGGAGTCCAGTGTTAATGTGACATTACATGGCAACATTACTCTACAATGAACCACTAGGTCTTTAACTCATTGTTGCGGTTGCAGTAACATGGTTCAGTGATGGTATCACATTGTAATATAATATATGGATAATTACCATAATTACGTGCTTTGGTATTTCCCAAATGCCATGGCATGGTACTGTCCAAAAAACCCTGGTATTACTACGGTAATACTGTGAAACTTCAATACTGACTGTCAGGTACAAATTTATGCTCTACTTGATGCATTACCTATTTCTCAACCTTTCATTAATATGGTTCATATTTGTCACCAGTCTGACTGACCTTTAGCAGGGCTTCTTTGGAGCTAAGCTGCTGCTCGAGCTGGCTGATCTGATTGGTGGAGGTCTCGCTGAGCTGAGCCAGACTAGCCTGGAGTTTCTGAACGTCTTCGGCCAAGCGCTCCACCTCTCTCTCCTTCACACCCAGTTCTGCCTCCAGAGACTTCTCCTGCACACACAAATACAAACACACCTATTGGTAAACACACACACACACACATATATGCACATTGTGAAATCCAACTCTGAGCTGCAGTATTCCTGTTAATTAGACTAGTGATACTATAAAGGGTAATACTTTCTTTGAAGTCTGTTTATTAAATGCTATATAAAGTATTATATAAAGGCATTATAAAGGTATTCATAATAGCTTAAAATACGCATTGCAATCCTATAAAGAAAATCATCATTACTGGATCACCAACACTCACATAAAACATACAATATGATTTCAGCTGTGACATTGATGGCACTCTTATTAAACCATCTAGCACTGTAAGAAATCTGGGTATCATTTTTGACACCTCCCTCACTTCTGAAGCTCATATTAACTTCCAAAACTGCATTCTTTCACCTCCACCGCATTGCTCGACTCCACCCATTCATTAGCCCTAAAGATGCCAAAACCTTGGTTTATGCATTTATATTTTCACACCTCGATTACTGTAATGCCCTTTTCATTGGCTTACCTGCTAACTCCATTGCTAGGTTGCAATGTATACAAAACTCCTCTGCCAGAATCCTTACAAACATCAAGCATTCAGCTCACATTACTCCTATCCTGTTTGAACTACATTGGCTACCTGTTACATCTCGCATTAAATAGAAAATAATCCTACTAGCATTTAAATCACTCCATGGTCTGGCACCCTACTATCTCTGTAAACTACTTCTCCCTTATATCCCGACTCGCTCGCTTCAGTCTTCTGGTCCGGACTCCTCTCTGTCCCCAGATTTCAACTCTCTTCTATGGGTAGCAGGTCATTCAGTGTAGAAGGCACCCAAAATTTGAAACTCACTCCCACCGACTTTTCGTAGCATCACTTCTACCTCTGAGTTCAAATTACAACTTAAACATATTTGTTTTCTCAGTATTATCTGTCTTGATTGTTACTATGCATTATGTTTCTCTATGACTGTGCGATGTCTAAGTGTTATTGAATCATGTCTATGTTATGTCATTTGTATTTGCTTTCCTATGACTGTGCAATATTGACGTATTATTGTATCATGTAATTAATGTGAAGCGTTCTTGTGCTCTGGAAAGATGCTATACAAATTAAATGTATGATTATTATTATTATGCTGTTTTTGTGACCATATTAATTGAGAATAAATTGAATATTTGTGCTTATAAAAATTCATTTGTCACACCGCAAGACCATTTAAGATGAACTAGTGAAGGCAAATAATAATGGTAAGTGGTAAAAACTTTAAAGAAATTATGACTAGTCGCAAAACCTAAAATGTACACTTTCCCTTATACATTCATATAAATTGTAGCCTTAAATCTTGATCAAGATCTCCTATATACAATATATTGTTATATGTATAATAATTATATATACATTAGTACACTTATGATTATGTGCGTTATAATGTATTGTAAGGGGCCATTTAGACCAAATGCGTTCTTCCACTAAAAAACTAGATGAAACACAATGGACTTGACACAGCGTCTAAAAAATGCGGCACTTCTGTGCAAAATCCTGAAAGAACAGCAAGACGTGGCACAACGACCAAAGACATCCATCTAGTGCAGGTTTACATCAGTGCTGTCAGTCGATTAAAATATTAATCACGATTAATCGCATGCTTTTTCATAGTTAATCGCGATTAATGATTTTGCTGATTTTGAAAGTGTTTAAATTTGACTCTATATATACTTATTTTCCTGTCAAAATGCATTTAGTTCCTTCTGCAAAAAAAAAAAAAGAATGTTAAAATGTTTCATTAGCATTTTCAAAACAAAGTATTCCACAGTATAAAGATAGAAATGCACTAAAATAGCACCAACTCAAATAAAATTAAAATTTCCCAAAGTCTAAGTGGGAGGTTGACTAAATGAAAGAACTAGTCCCCACATAGGTTCCCCCCTCATCCTGCGCAATATTAATCGGGGCTTTTCACAAGTCACATTGATATGTTTCTCGCCATTTTGAACTTGTTTTGTTGAGCACTGGCACTGCGCACGTTAATGATACTTCATCCAAATTGTCTGGTAAGATGGAAGCGCAACACGGCGCTGGGGAAACACTGATGTTTTACTCTAGCGAGTCATGTAAATGCAGCTTTTTACAGGTCCCATCTGGGTTTGTTTTGTACAAAAAATATGGCTAAGTGGTCCTTTCTCCATCACTAGAGCACTGACATGGGATCACTGTTGTGTGTGTTTGCAAAGGTTTTTGAAAAAAATTGTTTAATACGTTAATCGCGTTAAAGAAAAATGATCGCGTTGAAAATTATAAATTAATCGCATGTGTTAACGTGCTATTTTCATCAGCTCTAGTTTACATTGAAAGGCAATTGAAAAACAGCACAGCTGGGAGCAAGAATGTTTTCGGTGTGAACAATCTCTACACATGTTTACACAGAAAAACAATTGGAAAACAGTGCAAAAAGATGCTGTGTGTGTGGTGTGAATGGCATCTACACATACAGTACTTGCATAGAAAAACAATTGAAAACCAGCACAGATGGGCACAAAAAAAGCTTTTTTACAAGAATTATTCACGAGATCTGATTTGGTGTATAATAAGGCATTATAAAGCATTATTTAAAGGATCCAGAGTTCCCTCCTTCTATATGTCCCTCTCTGTGTGGATGTGTAGTGAATCCCACTTACCGTATCCGGTGTTTTCTGGATCTGATTGGATGGTTGAGGGGACTTGCTGGCTGAAGTAAGCTGCTCTCTCAGACTCACCGCCTCCCGCTCTGCTGCCTCAGCCCTCTGTGGGCCACAAACACAACAGACAGGTTAAAAACGTACCCAAGTCGAGGATATATAACCATTATATCAACTGACTGTCATAATAGTGAAGACCGGGAGCTAAAAGATCACAGTCAATAGCCTGCTTTTATAGCTGTGCTGAAAAATGTTAACTGAACTCACATGGGTGCAAGAGAGCTAATGCAAAACCTGGCTGAGCGCTCCAGTATTCAAGCTGAAGTACGTCAAGGTACGTACGGTCGGTTGCATCGCAGAATATGCAAATACACACACAGTTCCTTTTAAATACAGATTGAGGTGTTAATTCATTAGTTGCCCTAGAATGCATTCCTGACCTGAAGAGAAATGGGTGGTTTCACTTAAGTTACATATATTATGAAAGCTGCTTAAAGCGTTCAACCTTTAGCCGCACAGAATCTAACAGCACCATCTTTATGCATGTATGGTAATGATGAGCTTAATTATGCTAATTTATTCAAAACGTCTACGTAACAAGTCTTACCAAATGTTCTATTTTCTGTTCATTGGAATAATAATAATGCTAATGAAACAATGATTATAAACTTTTGGGTTTGGGGTTTGTTTATTGTTTGCCCTAAATTTTCTAAAATATAAAACGTAGATTACTATGTTTCAAATACATTTTACAAACAGATACATTCATAAAAACAGATTTTCAGTACGTAAGAAATAGGTAATATATTACGAAAAAAAATATCATATTATATTACACCTTAAATAATATATTGTATACAGAACAGCTATCCCCCCAAAAATTCCTCAAAAAATAAGGTCAAATAAATGACAAGATTGATGACAGAAAAAATCCTAAATCACAAAAGCCATAAAAAGACAAAAAAAAAAAAATGTATATTGCATCACATAAAAGATTTCATATCCGTTTAGATTCACCCATTGGGGCTCACAGCTCGAAAAGTGAAAGGAAATGATGGATTTCTCCCAAAAAGAAAGCAGATGGAGGGAATTAGGATAGGTAGAATGTGACTATATGTGACTCGCATAAAGTTTGTGCACTAAAAAAAACTTTTAAACTTCAGCTGCACTGCATTTTTAGCACAGTTCATTATTAAGGACTGTAGTTATTAATAAAACACCCAAACAAGCTGTTTTTGTCTCTTAGATTTGCATACAATAGAAATACAAGTCACATTTCCGTGAGGAATACACCTTTACCTGATTGGCTTGTTCCAAATCTGTCATCACCGCTTCAATCTCATTGGCCCTGAAAAAAATAAGGTGCACATTACTAATGCAGGCAAGAGGGAAATAGTAACAGAGGTTTGTTGCAGTAAAATTCAGTGATGCAATCTAACGCAATGCAATAAATGGGTCATGTTAAGAATGGACCAGGTGGGAGAGAAGACCTCACAACAACATAAAATGTTGTGCCACTTGCGTGTGCATTTGCAATTATGAGTGTGTTGTGTATCATGTGGCTAGATGTGTTCGTGAGAGCATTCATCATGCGAGCATCTGGGTATGAGTGCCAGTGTGTGTGTTTGTGTGCATGTATAGTGATCAGCATTTCAGTCTGACTTTCATAAGCCCAACATGCATGTAAACACTTGCACACTCACTCGTGTGCACACAAGCACAAGTGTACACACTATCGCACACACAAACACGCACAGGCCATTAAGCCCTCTCAGTTTCACAGTAATCCTCTGGACTGTGAGCTGTGTAGCACAGCAGTGGGTTCACGGCTCAGCCACATGGACAAGCCCAGGTTAAAACAGAGGGATTACACTAATATAGGCATCAGACTCCTTTTAATGCACACTAATCTGATATAATATTCTCAATTCTGCTAGCGCAGAGCTCAGCCCAGCAAATGGCATGGCTTAGGTGTGTAAACACAACTGTCCAGCTTTCAATAAAAGGTTAACAGTTCTATATGTCCCCATTAAACATTGAACACTCAAATTAAAGGGAGTGTAGTTGTGTAGTTGTTTTCTAAATGACGTCTGAGTTACAATTATCATCACCTGACGTCTGAGATTTAAATGGACTGATTCGGACGGGACTAAAGATCTCTGTTTATTACAGAGGTGGGAGTGTCTGTTTCTAGATATGGGAGTTACAGAAGGTTAAACACATAATTTAGGTGATTAGATAAAATTAACCTATCTTTTAAACTTTATTAGTTTACATTTAAAATGACAATTAAAAAAAATATATTTTTAAATAATTATTTAATTTATTAATTTACATTATAAATTCGAATTTGTGTATGTGTATGGCTTTCTTCTGCAGAACACAAAGAGTTTTAGAAGAATATCATATCTGTAGGTCCTTTCAATGCAAGTGAATTGTGGCCAGAACTCTGAAGGTCCAAAAAGCAGATAAAAGCAGCATAAAAGTAATCCATAATACTCCAGTGGTTAAATTCATATCTTCAGAAGCTATATGATAGGTGTGGGTAAGAAACAGGTCAATATTTAAGTCCTTATTTACTATAAATCTCCACTTTCACTTTCAGATGTGAAAGTGAAACTAAACAGGTGCCACATGTGACTTTGAGATGTAAAAGTGGAGATTTATTTTATAAACTTAAATATTGATCTGTTTCTTACCCACACCTATCACATCGCATCTGAAGATATTGGTTTAACCATTGGAGTCTTTTGGATTAATTTTATGCTGCTTTTATCTCCTTTTTGGACCTTCAAAGTTCTGATCACCATTCACTTGCACTGAAAGGACCTGCAGACATGAGATATTCTTCTAACAATCTTTGTTTGTGTTTGGCAGAAGAAACAAAGTCATGCACATCTGGGATTGCATGAGGGTGAGTAAATGATGAGAGATTGTTTTTTAAAAAAAACAGATGCTGGCAGTCAGATCTGAAGCAGAGTAAAATTCAACCGACACACAATCTTTGGGTGAGTGAAACTTGTTAGCCCACATACTGAGCCCTTAATCTGATAAAAGCACTTGCATTTTTCCTATCAGCCACTGTACTCTACGCTCAAACATTTCTCCAATTGACACTCTGACCATGTGTCTCAAACTGAGAGGAGTCAAGCACAGCTGAAATTAATTCAACAGCGAAGCTTAATTAGAGGCGATTTGGTTTAATGATTTAGATGAGCTTAACTCGGCTTTGTGCGTACATTTACACGTGCGACTCATGGGCGATGCTGCGTTTGAGTTTCATTATTACAGTGAAGTGCGTGATGATTATTGCAAAAATACCATGTTTGAAATTATGTGATAGCTTTTTAAAATGTAGACACACACTTTCATACTTGATTTAAGGGAAATTATAGTGCTTTTCTAAACCCAAATAGTGAGTCTGTTGTAGTTAAATATAAATCATTAAATAACGTTAGATCAGCAAAGATTTGGGAATTATGGAATATAATACTCTTTAAAACCTAAAGTGAGCAGATCAGAGGTTTATTTTATGCATTAACAGTGTCATGATCTCTTGTCATGGCACAGAATAGCAAAAATACAATCCCTCATAAATACAGTCTAAAAAGCACTCATTCTTTTTATCTCACACACACATGGTTGAGAACCTATATAACCTAATCTCCTATCATTTCTGCTCTTTTCTGCTCATGTTCATGCCCTCCTTTGTGGGCCCCACTGTAAAAACACATTAATGAGGACCATAAAGGGGCCATATTCTACACTCCTGTTGCATGTTTTTCTTGAGTCCACTTATAATGCAAGTCAATGTATTTTTCAACAAAACAGTCATAATTTAGTTTTACATTACCTTTTTTTTCACCCTTCTTTCACCCTTAGAATAAAACAGGCTGTTTTTGCTGCTGTACCTTTAAGAATTATATATATATATATATATATATATATATATATATATATATATATATATATACATATATATATGACCTGATGATTTCATTGGCTTACCATCATGCACCAAAGTTTACAATGTTGTTCAACAGGGAGAGCAAGGTTGCTAAATACTTAATAGGTCATATGTGTACACGTGCGGTCATATGTAGGCCCAGACTGCATACTTTTTTTTATATATATTTTTTTTTTACTTTTCTACACTGAGGAATCTGAAGAATTCTGGTAAATTGATTTAAACATATGCAAATTAGCCAACATATAATGATAGGTAATTTCTATAGAAATTCTGAATGGTTGTGAGGTTAAAACCATTTTAAAAAAGTATGAACTGTTTTAGATGTTTTATAAAAGAGCTTTGCGTTGGGAACGCTAGAATGTGTTCATATAGATCAGAAAACTCTTTTATATCAAAAGTGCAAGTAAAATCCTGTTTTCCATAAAATGAAAAGGTCCCTTCACTCCCATTTAAGCATGGGCTTCTAACCCAATATGTTCTTCATCACCAGAAACCAGGGGCCAAAGGTTATCTGTGACATCATTTTTTAGGATTATTTAAGCGTCTACATACGAACATGTTATGATGTGGGAAAGTAAAAAAAAAAAATAACAATGTGAATGTAATCCAGGAACATATAAACACATCTTTTGTTATTTTACAAGCTAATGCTGATGAATGAACTCAAGAATGTAATATAGGGATAGTTCACTCAAAAATAAACAAATTCAGCCATCGTTTTTACTCTACCTTCATGTTATTCCAAACCAGTATGACTTTCTTTCTTTAGTGGAACACAAAAGGAGATGTTAGGCAAAATGTTAGTCTCAGTAACCACCCGCTTTCATTGTATGGCAAAAAGATGCAATGAAAGAGAATGGTGACTGAGATTAACATTCAGCCTACCATCTCCTTAAGTGTTCCACTGAAAAAAGAAAGTCTTGAGTTTGAAACAACATGAGGGTGAAAAAATGATGACAGAATTTTCATTTTTCAGTGAACTACACCTTTAAATACTCAGTGAATTTGATTATAGTGTTTGGTCTTCTCAGTCCTGATAAATTATGAGAACCAGCTGCTTTGATTTTGACCTTTTCCATCCAGTACAGCTGTCAGAAAGGGGAGGTTAACTCTGCGTTGGGGCAAAGCTAGCGTGAGGTCCAGGTTACATGCATCTTCTGGCTGTAATTCAACTCTTTCAGGCGTTTCTCTCTCTATCTCTCTCTCTCTCTCTCATCTTGCTCTAACTCACTCTCACTCTCTCTCTCCCCAGTGCCTTTGTTTCTGCAGTGGCTCAAATCCCCCTGGGCTGGTACGACATTTCACAGATTTAGCCCATTAGATTTCCATTTTGCTCTCTTTCTCCATTTGGCCCCTATCTTATGGAGCCAGTGTGGGCTTTATTCTGCTGTTTTTTTGTTTTGTTTGTTTTTTGTCTTCCCATCCTCTCTTAACCTTTTGAAGGCTGGGGTGGTAAGAAAACCCTCGGGGTCTTTTTTTTTTTTCTTTTCTCATGCCGAGTGTCTGACCTCCAGGAGCAAAGCTAAGATAAAAACTTCATTCTAAGAACTGTCGTTCCTCATATTGCTAACTCACCACACAACAAACGACATTGACTCAATTCTTTCTTGACGGTAGTCACACAGGTGTTTAATTATCACTTATGGAGTTCTTAAGAGCTTTTTCTGGAGTAAACTGAATACTAAAGATCACATTAACTGTAGATTTATCGGTTTCATTTCATTGAGTTATTGGACAACATTAGGGAATCAACATTCTACATTCTAGGTGATTGAGCTTTTTGGTTTATTTCTGAAGAAAATGAGGTGGCTGACAGGGTAAAACTTGCTGCCAAAGTGCTACGGGTTTTGTGGATGGTTGCCAGGGCGTTGCTATGTGGTTGCTAATGTCTTCTGAGTGTTTTTAAGCGTTTTGCTATGCAGTTGTTCAGACATTTTGAATGGTTGCTAATTTATTCTGAGTGGTTGTTTAAAAGAGACCTCCTTAAAGCCTATAAGATATTCCTGTACTTAGATATGGCTCAGGACCTTCCTTCAATAAAAGTCTATGGGATTGTCCGCAATATTAAAAACGAAAGTTTGATCGCCTAGATAAACAACAGCCCACCCCTCTCCTCAAGAATCCATACAATCTGTCTGTAGGTGTGGGATGAATTATGTGCCAAAGTTTAATGTTTAGGATTGGAGTTTTAGAAAAATCCCTAAACCTAAGTATGAGCAATAGAAAAATGATGCACATTTAACTTGAGAGTTTGCATGTACACTGTAAAAAATGTTTTTATAATTAACGTAATTATAACGGTAAAAAACTGTAAAAAAGCTACAGTAAAAAAAATTAATTGTTTAATGGGTAGTTACCTTAAAATATACGGTAAAAATGTGTAATATATTTAAAAGGACAAAACGTCGTTTTACGGTAACATTTTGTAAAAATAGATATTTTTTTAATGTAAAAATTATGATTTTCTGTATAATTAACAGTGAAAATGTATATTATGTTTAACAAGAGAGTACATGTACTTTTTACAGTAAATTACTGTTAAAATTATGGTAAAAACACAATAATCGGGCGTTCCCAGAATTCCCTGCGTGACCCAGTTCATTTCATTATATTTTATGTGAATAGTTAGGATTCTTATTATTTTTAATATCAGTTATGTACATTGGGGTGTTCATATGTGTTACCTGATGGTGTTAAGTGTTTGTGTCTGTGACACTGAGCACTGTTGCTGCATGTTTATTGGTCGCTGCTCCTTGAAGGGCCTCTATTAATAACTTCATGTCAACATGTGCCCTTTTGTAATTACTACGGTGATTAACAATACATTATAAAGTGAAAAGAAGATTTTTACAGTTTCAGAAGGTTAATATATTAAGTTTATAATTTAATAATATAAATGACGGTAATGCACCGTAAAATATACAGGCATCAAAATTACATCCCGTAAAGCCTAAAAAACGTGGTTACTGTATTTTTTTACTGTGAATTTCTGGTAACCACAGCTGCCAGTTTTTTACTGTAAATTTAACAGGATTTTTTTTTTTTTACAGTGTATAGTTTGAAGTGATGTATAAAGAACTCTATTTAAAGATAGCTTAATTGCTGTAATATCTGTGTACACATTTGTACAATATGGTGGAAATATCTCTGAACAATGCAAGAGCTTCTGGGACGATGAAATGTCTTTCTTGACACAGATGAAATGTTTTCTTTGCACTTAGCCGGTGAGTGCAGATCTGTGCCGATAAATCAGGTGGGTAGGATGAGGTCCTTTGTGTTCCCCGCAGTAATTCAAAACCTGCCAGGCTGATGGGAGTACAGACAAATGGATCAGACATAGCAAACATCCACCCTCCGAAATGTCACACAACCAAAAGTGCAGCCGAGACCCTGTCAAGCAAAATACGCTGGATTGAAGTGAAGAGGCAGAGAGGTGTGAACAGGTCTGACGTTGCTCTTCTGCAGGATTTGATGGGAATCAAACTGCGCTGTTTATCTGAGTCAGTGCATGCAACATCACACAACACTCAGACAAAAGGATCTGAAGCCATGTTCACAAGAAAACACGCACACACATGCATCCAGTTGCTGCTAGCCAGTGGGGACTGTCATGTCATCAGGAGCTGATGAAATTCATGTGCACAGCTTTTGCATGGCAGAAACGTGAGTGCACCAGCTCACTGGCCCATTGTAATTCTCCACGGTTAACATCACACACACATATACAGCACCCACACAACCCACAAGCAGCCATTCAACTCAGTGTCTCTCTCATACACACATATCCACCTAGACTGATACACCGAATCCAACATCCACATGCACACAATTCCACAGGCCTCACACACTGCTGCTATTTCTGTAAGCTCCCCGACTACTGCCCATTTGTCTCGTAAAGGACACACAGCAAAACCCAACCTGCCACTTTCAGCACAGGAGAAACAACTTTAATTGCATGTTCTTCCTTTCCAGTTCAGTCAGGGAGAAACCAGAGAGAGTTTAACCACACTGGGAACAAGCACAATAGGCCACACAGCATGACAAACTCAACCCTGAGCACTGCCATTGCTAAAACTGCCTGAGGTAATAAACTTGACTTATTTTGCCACTTTGTTTACTTCGACGTTTACTTATCGCTGAGTTAAGTGTGGAAAGTTGAGTTAAATATGAGTAAAGCAAGAAAATGTTGAGTTAAATGTGAAAATGTTAAGTTACATACAAACACTTTGAATTAAATATGAAAACATGGAGTTTAGTATAGATAATTTGAGTTATAGCTGAACTTTTTCAGTGTTAAAATACTATACCAGCTTAATATGGAGAGACAACTATAAGTAAGCCATTCATAGATTCATTTTCTCGAAAACTGTAAACACTGTGTCTCTGTGGCACTATAAAAAATTCCCATGCTTGTTTTGAGCGACCTGCTTAGACCCGCCCCAACAATGTTACTCAACCAATGGCGTGAGTTGGAGGCAGGACTATTTCTTTGTTTGATCAACGGCAGACAGTATTCAGAAAGCTGTTACAAAAACATTGTTTATTTTTGCAATTACATTCGGTGGCGCTAGAGTCGCAGAAATTACATACTTCAGCTTTAAACAAGATGTTTAGTTGAGAATTCATTAAAGAAAATTTTAAAATACAAAAATGTTGAGTTAACTGTGACAACACCAAGTTAAATTTCAATACATCGAGTTAAATATGAAAGTTGAGTTACCTACAAAAAACATGAAAATATATAACTATTGAGTTAAATATGAGTATGTTAAGTTGAATATCATGTTTAGTTGAATGCAAATACGTTAAACAAACGTTAAAATATGAAACTGTGACAACCCCCGAGTTAAATTTGAATATGTTGAGTAAAATATGAATGCGACGAGTTAAATATGAGTACGGTATGTTCAATTAAACAAGAAAACGCTGAGTTAAATATGAAAACGTTGAGCTACATACAAATATTTTGAGTTAAGGTTTACTTGCAAAAATACAAATACGTAAAACAATAAAACGTTAAACAAGAAAACGTTAAATGCGAAAATGTTAGGTTAATTGAGACAAGTTAAATATAAATACTTTGAATTAAATACGAGAACACTGCATTAAATGTGAATATGTTGAGTTAAAGTTAAATATGAATATTTTTAACAAGAAAACATTGAGTTAAATATGAAATCATTGAGTCAAATTATAAAATAAAAAAAGTTTAGTTAAATATGAATGTGTTACGTTTTAAATACAAATATGTTAAACGACTCCAAATAGGAGTTTTTTTGTTCTCTAATTCACCTCAACAATTAAAAATGAAAACACTAATAGTGTGTATCTGTGCTGGTGTGATCCCATGTGTTTGTGTGGGCATATAAGGGCCGATGCCCGCGTCTGTGCCAGCTGTAGTTACTGTTGGCAGAACGTTAATGAGGAGGTCCTGAGGAGGGATAAGAGGAGAGTCTGGGCTGGAAAAGCAAAAGATTAAAATTTCAGCACAACACAGAGCCCTGAGAGACAGAGAGAGAGAGAGAACAAGATAGATGGTTGGGACGACAGACACCTTTCGAGCCTGTGAGAAAGGCGGACATTCCACCGTGAACACGTCTGGGAGTGGAGGGGGGAGGGGAGAGAGGAGGACTCTAGCTGGGGAGAGTAATGGGGGAAGGGAGGGGAGAGAAAGAGAGAGAAGTCGCATACAAACGGTGAAGCGAATTGAAGCATTCCATTATTACACTCGGCTGAACTGCTCCTCTTTTCACCCTGAACCCAAGACACACACATACACACACACACTTATATACACACACACTTTGCAGCTGATACCATCCTTCCTTCAGACTGAACTAAAAAGAGAGAGAGGGGGGATTGGAGGGTGAGACCAGAGGACTTTAAAAAAAACAGACTGATAAAATAACGGTAGACAAACGGGATAAATAAAACCATAAGCAGCTGCTTCATAATCAACATTTCATTAAAGACAACATGAACTGGTCCCGCAAAAACCCTGAAACTGCATTCACAACCCATTTTATTTCCTTAATGTGCCATTTGTCGGAGTGAAACAGGAAATGGTTAATATTAAATTGGTCTCTGTCCACACGGTCCTGATTACATCAGCAAAAAAAAAAAAAAAAAAAAGAATAGAAAAAAAAAGTTGTTTCAGAAGAGGAGAAAATATGTTTTGATGAAAGGATGTTTATTAAGTAATTAAATGTGGTCCTTTTTTATTTCATGTTGACTTCAACACACACACACACACACACACACTGTCTATCAATAAGGGCAACAGCAAACATCTTCACAGTTCATACAGGGTGACGATGGATCAATGTTAATATGGATTATGTGTCCATACCTGTTTTGCCACCCTGACAGATGTCTGAGCACACAGCACTATCAACCCACATCAAAGGCACATCAGCTGCCCACTGAGGGACTTCAGTTTCTTCTGTGTATTACTAGAGCACTGCAAAGCATGACACATTCTTATGTTTGTTTAACTATTTAATACTCGCACACGAAAATCTCGGCAGCCTTCCCTTTGAGATCCATCCACTGTCACTGCGGATGAACTGAACTAAAAGAGCATGTAACACCCGAGCCCAGGAAAGGGCTCTTATAAGGGGGGGAGAAATTCCTTTACCCCCTACCAAAGACACATGCACAGAATCACGTAACCTCATTAAGTCAGCAGGTCCCAATCTCAATAACGGAAAGACAAAGACGAGCTCTTAAATTATAGAGGGGACTGTGTTTATGTAAAGCACAAATGTAACTATATACAGCATATACTCTATAAACTGGTGCCAAAATTGACACTGTTGGATTCTTAAAGGAATAGTTCACCCAAAAATGAAAATTCACTCATTTACTCACCTTCATGCCATCCCAGATGTGTATGACTTTCTTTCTTCTGCAGAACACAAACATGTTAAAATCTCTTCAGAAAACCTGGATTAAACCACTGGAGTTTTATGGATTACTTTTATGCTGCCTTTATGTGCTTTTTGGAGCTTCAATGTTTTGGTCACCATTCACTTGCATTCTATGGAAAAACAGAGCCGAGATATTTATTTGTGTTCTGCAGAAGAAAGTCATTAACATCTGGGATAGCATGAGGGTGAGAGAATTGCCTCTATAGATTTTCCTTGTGCCCCCCTATAGCTGCCCTCCCTAAAGTTAAAAATGCCACAAAGATCACATTCTAGTACCATCCCTGTTTGCAAGTACTTTTAACCTTGTAATCCAAGTTCACACAGGTGATCTAACAGAGTAACCCCATTTAATATAGACATGTTCCACAATTTTAACCCTCAGAGACCCAGCAGAGCAGAATTGCAATGTTTGTATAAAGCAATTAAACAATACTTATTTTTTATTAAAAATGGTAAAAAAAAATAAAAAAATATAATAAAATAAATAAAAAACTGCACATAACAGTAACTGACATTCTGAACTTTCTCACAACAACGGTTTTGGTGGGAACAAAATTGCATATAATTGTCACAGCTCGCTAAAGTCACACAATACATATATCTAATAAAAATGTGCTTAAATATCAAGATTTTTCCATAGACTACCACTGTCTTCTGAAATTCACCGCAAAACAAAATATGCTTAAAAATCAACATTTTTATAATCAGTAGCTTCCTAAAAACATGTTCAAGTAGGAAAAAAGAAAAAACATCAAACTCTATGCATGGGTCTCTGAGGGATAAACAGTATAACAAGCTTCTATTTGTTAAATGTTTTGCCTGTGCTGTTTTCTTTAAAATAAATGATATTTTGCTATATAATGCAAGTCATTCTTAAATTTAAATGTGGATTAGGTACTTAAATAAATTAGAAAAGCAGAACTAACTGTTGTATAAATATACCGTATATGTAAATGATGCACTTAAAATTTTTTCCAGTAGCACTTGGATCAAGCTGATGCTGATGAAAAAAAGCTTGAACGCCAGAATTAGGAGATGGTGAGACATTCAATGGAGGCATTCATTCTTTGTAACAGTTCCCTAGAGAGACCAGGCGGATTGGAAGCAGGCCAATGTTACAGAACATCATGATGGGTTTTTGTTTGAGTGTGTCTGTCTATGAGCATGCTTGTTTGCGTTTGTATGCGTGTACACGGTCATATTCAAATATTCGTGTGCACGCATGACTGTGAGAATTATCTTTTGTTAAATCCGTGTTGCATCTGCAACAAGTGTGGAATCAGAAGCGTGTCTTTCCTATAAAAAAATGTCCAACTGAAGTAAACCTTGCCATGGCCTGTGACCTTCCGGTTTAACTGCAGCTCAAGAAACACCGGGTCTTTGGCTAAAAGGCTAGGTGCAATGACATTATATAATATTTCTTACATGTCAATGACTAAACTTCACTGACAGGTTGGACATATTCGGTGTACACTATTGCTGTTTCAAAACCAAGTGAGCTGCCAGACTAGACAGCATTTTTGTGCATTAGCTGATTCGGAATGCTTCAATGGTGGCTAAAAATGCTGACTCTAGAACTTTGATTACAGAATTTTTTATTACAAACTTTGAATTCAGAATTTTTCATTTAGAACCTTTAACTTAGATTTTAGAATTTTGAATTTCGAACTTGAATTCTGAATTTTTCATTTAGAACTATGAATTTAAAGTTTAAATTACAACTTTGAACTCTGAATTCTGAATTTAGAACTTTAACTCTTTGACAAAAGGCACAGTGTTGAAAGGTTTGCTTTGATCACAGGTAGTGTAATTCTGCCACTCCCAGCACATAGAACTGTTCTGAAACAGCCCGCAGCGAGTGCGCTCTGCAACAGGATGCATTCCGGAGTGACAGCAAGACAAGGAAATTGCCACCTAACCCTGACCACATGACAGGGAGAGTGAGTGGGAGATGCACACGCAGACATGCATACAAACACACACACATGACCCAGATCAATGCATGCACACACATTTATACACATTGTGCATAAACAAAAGGCACATTTGAGCATGTATAAACCATCACACATCACAGTACGCTCATACAATGTTCAACGCCCACAAAATGTCAGTTGATGAATCCCATCGTTTCTAGATACTCAGAGTAGGGCTGAACAATACAGCTAATGATCATCTCTTTATATAATTTCAGTCTGTATATATCCAATATATAGTATATAAAGGGTGATTTGTTATTTCCAATCAGAGAAACCATCATTGCAAATAAACAGCTATTGTTACAAAGTAGATTTCAAATGTTTAACGTAAAATACAGTAAAAATCAAGTTAAAAATAATGTGGCAATTAATTTTTATGATTAATTATAACAACTTAATAAATAAAAAATGCTACACTGGGACTTCAGTAAACATTTGAGTGATGACACAAACAAAATATTGAATCAGTTTTGAAATGGTTCACTGAAAGACAGTTAGAACTTCTTCACAGAAATGAATACAACTTACCAACTTTAAAAGCATTTTTGCTACTGAAGTTTAAATCAACGTGTTTTAGTAATTTACAGTTGAAGTCAGAAGTTTACATACACCTTAGCCAAATACATTTAAACTCAGTTTTTCACAATTGCTGACATTTAATCGTAGAAAACATTCCCTGTCTTAGGTCAGTTAGGATCACTACTTTATTTTAAGAATGTGAAATGTCAGATTAATAGTAGAGAGAGTGATTTATTTCAGCTTTTATTTCTTTCATCACATTCCCAGTGGGTCAGAAGTTTACATACACTTTGTTAGTATTTGGTAGCATTGCCTTTAAATTTCTTAACTTGGGTCAAACTTTTCGGGTAGCCTTCCACAAGCGTCTCACAATAAGTTGCTGGAATTTTGGCTCATTCCTCCAGACAGAACTGGTGGAGTCAGGTTTGTAGGCCTCCTTGCTTGCACATGCTTTTTCAGTTCTGCCCACAAATATTCTATCGGATTGAGGTCAGGGCTTTGTGATGGCCACTCCAATACCTTGACTTTGTTGTCCTTAAGCCATCTTGCCACAACTTTGAAGGTATGCTTGGGGTCATTGTCCATTTGGAAGACCCATTTGCGACCGAGATTTAACTTCCTGGCTGATGTCTTGAGAAGCTGCTTGAATATATTCACATAATTTTCCTTCCTCATGATACCATCTATTTTGTGAAGTGCACCAGTCCCTCCTGCAGCAAAGCACCCCCCACAACATGATGCTGCCACCCCCATGCTTCACGGTTGGGATGATGTTCTTCGGCTGGCAAGCCTCACCCTTTTTCCTCCAAACATAACGATGGTCATTATGGCCAAACAGTTACATTTTTGTTTCATCAGACCAAAGGACATTTCTCCAAAAAGTACGATTTTTGTCCCCATGTGCATTTGCAAACTGTAGTCTGGCTTTTTTATGGTGGTTTTGGAGCAATGGCTTCTTCTTTGCTGAGCAGTCTTTCAGGTTATGTCGATATAGGACTCGTTTTACTGTGGATATAGATCCTTTCTACCTGTTTCCTCCAGCATCTTCACAAGGTCCTTTGCTGTTGTTCTGGGATTGATTTGCACTTTTCGCACCAAACTACATTCATCTCTAGGAGATAGAATGTGTCTCCTTCCTGAGCGGTATGATGACTGCGTGGTCCCATGGCGTTTATACTTGCATACTATTGTTTGTACAGATGAACGTGATACCTTCAGGCATTTGGATATTGCTCCCAAGGATGAACCAGATTTGTGGAGGTCCACAATTTTTTTTCTGAGGTCTTGGCTGATTTCTTTTGATTTTCCCATGATGTCAAGCAAAGAGGCACTGAGTTTGAAGGTAGGCCTTAAAATACATCCAAAGGTACACCTCCAATTCAGTACACCTCCTTTCAGAAGCTAATTGGCTAATTGCCTAAAGGCTTGACATCATTTTCTGGAATTTTCCAAGCTGCTTAAAGGCACAGTTAACTTAGTGTATGTAAACTTCTGACCCACTGGAATTGTGATATAGTCATTTAAAAATGAAACAATCTGTCTGTAAACAATTGTTGGAAAAATTATGTCATGCACAAAGTAGATGTCCAAAACAACTTGCCAAAATGATAGTTTGCTAATATGAAATCTGTGGAGTCGTTAAAAAATGAGTTTTAATGACTTCAAACTAAGTGTATGTAAATTGACTTCAACTGTAGGTGAACATTTCTGAGGTGAATGGGTTAAGTCAGTTTTGAACCGATTCACTGAAAATCGACAGTATGAACTGAATCAAGCAAATGAATCAAACTGAACAACTCTAACACCAAATTTTTTTTTTTTTTTTTTTTAAATATGATCCCCTTTTCTCCTAATTTGGAATGCCCAATTCCCACTACTTAGTAGGTCCTCGTGGTGGCACGGTTACTCACCTCAATCTGGGTGGCGGAGGACAAGACTCAGTTGCCTCTGCTTCGGAGACTGTCAATCCGCGCATCTTATCACGTGGCTCACTGTGCATGACACCGCGGAGACTCACAGCACGGGAGGCTCATGCTACTCTCCACGATCCACGCACAACTTACCATGCACCCCATTGAGAGCAAGAACTCCTAATCGCAACCACGAGGTGGTTACCCCATGTGACTCTACCCTCCCTAGCAACAGGGCCAATTAGGTTGCTTAGGAGACCTGGCTGGAGTCACTCAGCACGCCCAGGATTCGAACTCGCGACTCCAGGGGTGGACTAACACAAAGTTTAAATCACTATTAAAAAATCTCTATCTTACCACTCTCATACTCTCAAGTCGCGAGACAAGGAAGAATTGCGAAACCGGTATAACTACACTTATACCTCAGAAAACTTTAAACGCATAAAAAACATTGCGAGTTGCTGAATTTTGGCAATATCATGACAAATATATAATCAAAATTATATAGATTTTGCATAGCCCTAAGTCAAAGACCTTTGATTAACTCTGAGCATCCATGTGGGTTTTGAGGATCTATTTCATCCATTATTTTGTCTAGTGTAGCCATAATAGCAGCATGGGCGGGTCATAAAATGAGGCCTATTGAAAATCAAATTTTCCATGAATGAAGGTGTGATTTCACCACACTGTGTTTTCCCCCATAATCAAAACTGTCTGCAGAAGGATTATGAGCTGTTTTAGTGTGGATCAAAGGTTTGTGTGTGTGTCTATGTGTGTGTGTGTGTGTTTGTCTGTGTCTGTATGGGCACGCAAATGTGGGTAAACGACAGTGTCTGTGTGTGTAAAGTTGAGACAAAGACGCAGCACGCCTAGCAGACAGTTGTGGAAATACAGAAGGGAGAATCCGAGCTGTTTCAACACTAATCCTCACTGTCTCCTGCTGTGTCACATCAAAATAAAATGAGTAACTCACTTTGCTGTGGATTCTTCATCATATTTTGTCTTCAGTTCGTGGAGTTCTGCCTGAGTTGTTTCAAGTGCTGTGGAACAAATTAAATGCCTGTCAGCGGAGTTGAACAGGCCTAAAGATGGCGTTCGATATGGATTTAAAGTTACATGTACGTAATTTCAGAAACACTTCTGTTATTACACCTAATTCACCTTGGCTGTGAATGAGGGCTGGTAAGTACATTAGCTCATGTGAACACAAACCTGTTTGTAAGACCTGCGTTTTCATGTCCAAGTCCTCTGTCCTGCTATCCTGGCTCTGCTGTGGCTGACTATGGAGACACGCAGAGGACAATTAAAAAAACAGTGGTCAACTGTCCAACTTCACTGCAAATGTATATTAATGTAGAGACTTAAAGGGATAGTTCATTCAAAAATAAAAATTCTGTCATCATTTACTCACCCATTATGTTATTCCATACCCATACAAGAAAGTCACACAGGTTTGGAAACACATGAGGGTGAGTGAATGCTGACAATTTTCCCCAGACAGGGATGTGGGAATATAACCTACAGAGAATGTACTCTGTGTATGCTAGGCAGTGTTTCAAAACCTAGTGAGTTGCCTAACTAGACAGCATTTTTCAGCTGTATGCATCATTATGCTGTCTAAAATGTACATTTAAGAATTAATAGGTTTAGGAATTCGGAAGAATTTGAGAGTAGAAATTATAAATCAATAAATAAAAAAAGTTGAATTTAGTAAGGCCTACGAAGCCCAACATTATGTAAAGTCAGGCAGCTCACTAGGTTTCGAAACATAGCTAATGAATTCATAACATAATTATGATGACTAATGCAGTATGGGATCTGTGCAGTTTATCTGCATCAGCCAGGCTAACCTCTCCTTGTCTGCATAGTTGTTAGGAAGATTTTCCCCTTTGTTGTCTCTCTCCTCTCTTTCTGTTCCGTCCTGGTCCTGATCAGGAGGTTCCTCTGTGTTCTTGGCCTGCAGAGAACGCTCATACTGCTCCAGCTTCTCTTTAAGTGCTTTAATAGTAACTTCTGCGGGAAAGAAAAAATGAAAAGGAGAAAGAGAATAGTTTTTATAGCTGTGTGGCAATCAGGGCATGAAAAAGAAAAAGAATGTAGGCACGTACATGTGTGTGTGCGCGCATTTGTTCATGAGTGTGTCTCTTTGTGCATGTGTATCAATGTTGGGTAAGTTAATCTAAAAAAGTAATTAAATCCAAATGTCCCCAACAAGGACAGTATACCTAAATGTAACTACATTGAGGACCAGTCAACAGATGAGAATGGCTTTCTTAACATTCTAAATAATATCTGAATGAGAATCAAAAATTGCAAAAGGTTTCTCTAAGGGTTACATTTAGAAGTAGGGTTAGGGGACAAAAAATATGGAGTGACTATTTGCACTGTAAATAGCACCTGCCACAAAGTGCAGCTATTTGCACCCCAATAATCTAGTAGAAACACAGAAATTTACAACAAACTGCAGTGTAAGCGTCGCTGCAGCAGTGTGGGTCATAACGCGGTGCGAATGTACCTTTTCGTGCGGGTGACCTGGGTTCAATTCCGCCTTTGTCCCACTCTTTTTCCCATTCTGTTTCCTGTCTCCACTCTTAATATTTTATTTAATAATATTTATAATAAAAAAGAAAATGAATATATAGCTAGTATTACTATAGTAATATTGTAGTAACCATGTTTTTTGGCGGAAACCATAGTTTTGATGCAATTAACCATGGTGTGTTACTACAGTAATATGGTGTTAATACAATAATCATGTTTAATTTTGTGGTTACTATGATTTTACTACAAAATACCATAGTGATACTATGGTTACTGTAGTACAACCATGGTTAAGAGAAGGGGAAGGTCAGGGTTAGGTTTAGGGGTAGGGGTTGGTCTGTGGGACTCTAAATACACACAAAAAAACATGCTGCATTGATGCCTCTACACTGTATGTTAGTATTTAAATAGGGGTGCAAATAGTATCTGCCATTATTTGTAACAGGGTAGGGGTGCAAGTAATATTTGTCACTTTTTGCACTGGGGTGTAAATAGCATTTACCTTTATTTGCACCAAGGTGCAAACAGCATCTGATTAAAAAATATCATTAACTCAACAATAAAATAGAAGTGAAAGGAAAGTCCCCACCAAGCTAAAGTAATTATTTAGTATGTTTATCAAGCCATTTTCCTTGCAGGTTCCCACAATGTAGGCAAAACCTGTGTGTGTAGGCATGAGAAAACACATACACATACACATCCACACAAAATATCCCTGATAGAGAGCTTTTTCTTCCTCTCTCCATCTCCTGCACACCCATCTGCGGTGATTTAAACTCCAGCACTTCAGCTCTGACACATAATCAATGAGCAGCAGTCCCACAAGAGCCCTTTTAGACCCTTAAATGCTAAACTGGACTTTAAACACTGAAAGACTGGAGGATCACTGACCTGAGAAAGATCAGCGTGTACCAATAGGAAGGATTACCTAGCGGACCGCTCTGATGGAAACACACCTGTGTGTGTACAGTATGCGTGTATGTGTGTTCTCGTGAGATTGCATGTGGCGGCATCTAAGGCTAGTGCGGGACAAAATAAAATATTGCCGTTATTGAAGCGGATTATCGATTAGGGGAATTCCGCAGACTGCAAGGGAATGTTCCCTCCTCCTCTTTTATGTTTAAAAAAGAAAAACCAGGAAATATATCTGGCAGAAACAGCAGTAGGACATAAATAGAGCTCAGATGACTACAGCTCATTTGAACAAAAATAGGACCCAGTCTATGTGGGTACAACGACTTAGGAGGCCTGCCAACATGACATATGTACAACTCATTTCATTTCCTTGGTCCAGATAAATGCTGTTTTACAAAAAAAAGAGTGCTTAAAGGTGAAGCGTGCTATTTTTGCAACTCTAGCATCAACAAATGGAATTGCAAAATTAATGAATAATAAATTCAAATTGGTTTCCCGAACACTTCCGTCTGCCATTGGCCCGAACGAACAGATCACTCCACCCCAAACTCATGTCACTGATTGCATCAATGTTGCTGTGTTGGCTGGTTGGGATGCTCAAACAAACAGAGCAATGTTTTGATTAAGCCACAGAGGGGAATTCACTAAGAATGTGCCCGGTAAAAACACTGGTTATTTGCACGCGCTGTCTGCTCTGGTTTAGTGCCCGATTCACTAAATAAATTATGCAGATCAGGCAACTGCACAAAAGCGCCCACAAAATCACTCCTGAATGTAATTTGCATGCACAATTTTGATCTTGCAGGCCGATTCTGTACCCTATATAGCAAAGGATGCAGCAGACCACTGTTATCTGACATACTTTGGCAGGACTGAACAGCACCACTAACTACTGTGATCCAGAAACCTGATTCTTCTTTTTAGCATGACGAAAGTGCGCTTGACTATACCGCACATCTGGATAAGAGCCAGATAATAACATCATCTCCATCATTTGATCCTAATATGATGAATTACATCTTTTTAATATAATTACTTATCTGACAGTAATAGCAAAATCTAAATTGCTATTCAATTTTTGTGAATTTAACACAATCCATAATAAGCATAATTTACATAAAAAGGAGTCGTGTTTGCACGGAAAGGAATGACAATGATTTCAGTTACTCAAGACGCAGCACAATTTCAGTGCTGATTGCATTGGTTAAACTAGATGCTGGGTGGTTAGTGAAAAAGATGCAAATGTTTGCGCTGAAACGTGCAAAAGTGGCACAACTGTTAAGTGAATTTACCCCACAGTGTTTAAACTTTTTAGGAAATCATACTACAAATGGCTTACTTATAGATGCCTCTGCATATTAAGCTTGGATAGAAGAAAATATTTTAACATTTTAAAAAAAGACACGTCACCTTTAAAGAATGCATTTACCTTCCATAATGTGACATATTTCTTCGTGAAACAGAATTTTTGGCAGGATAAAATGTAGGCAAGGACTTGATTTTATCCTTTGGGATCTGATTGGATGGCGAAAAGTAAGCTATGATAGACTGATGAGCCAAAACATTATGACCACCTGCCTAATATGCTGTTGGTCCTCTGCGTGCCGCCAAAACAGCGCCGACCTGCCGAGGCATGGACTCAACAAGACCCCTGAAGGTGTCCTGTGGTATCTGGCACCAAGACATTACCAGCAAATTCTTCAAGTCCTGTAAGTTGCGAGGTGGAGACGCCATGGTTCGGACTTGTTGGTCCAGCACATCCCACAGATGCTCAATCGGATTGAGATTAGGGGAAATTGGAGGCCAGGGCAACATCATGAACTCTTCATCATGTTCCTCAACCCATTCCCGAACAATGTGTGCAGTGTGGCAGGGCGTATTATCCTGCTGAAAGAGGCCACTGCCATCGGGGAATACCATTGCCATGAAGGGGTGTACCTGGTCTGCAACAATGTTTAGGTAGGTGGCACATGTCAAATTGATGTCCACATGAATGGCCGGATCCAGGGTTTATCAGCAGAACATTACCCAGAGCATCACACTCCCTCCACCGGCTTGTCATCTTCCCACAGTGCATCCTGATGCCATCACCAGGTAAACGGCGCACACGTACACGGCTGTCCACGTGATGTAAAAAAAAAAAGGGGGACTCATCGGACAAGGCGACCTTCTTCCACTGCTCCAAGGTCCAGTTCTGATGCTCGCGTGCCCATTGTAGTCGCTCTCGACGGTGGACAGGGGTCATCATGGGCAGTCTGACCAGTCTGCGGCTACGCATCCCCATACACCGCAGGTGCGATGCACTGCGTGTTGTGACACATTCCTTCTGTAACCATCATTAAAATTTTCTGTGACTTGTGCCAGTTCGGACCAGACAGGATAGCTTTCGTTGCCCTTCCACATAAATGAGGCTTGGGCGCCCAACACTCTGTCACCGGTTTGTGGTTTGTTCCTCCTTGGACCACTGTCGGTAGGTACCCACCACTGCTGACCGGGAGCACAAGCCTTGCTGTTTCAGAGATGCTCTGACCCAGTCATCTGGCCATGACAATTGGCCTTTGTCAAAGTCACTCAGGTCTTTACTCATGCCCATTTCTCCTGCATTCAACACGTTGACTACGAGAACTGACTGTTCGCTTACCATCTAATCTACCCAGACATTAACATGTGGCCTTGTTAGGAGATGATCAACCTTATTATGTTTTGGCTCATTAGTGTCTAATTGGATAATATTTTTCTCTGCCCACATGGCCTTGATTATGTCAGCAAAAATGTTGTTACGGAGGTGGAGAAAGTATATGTTTTATAAAAAAAATCTTTACTATAACACAAGCTAATTATGCACGATAAGAGAAAGGACAATTATTAAGGAGTAATAGTAAATTCATGTTGTCTATAAATGGTGAATTGCAAGATTAATAGAATTCCTGAGATTTGGTTTCGTGGAAAAACATGCTAACATTTTCAGGTGAAATAACATCGAGAAGCCATGGGTGATTACCTTGGTTTTTAACCTCTGCGATCTCACGTTCGTACTCTTGTAGTGTGTCTTTGAGCCTCTGATTTTCTGTCTCTAAGTCATGCATCTTCCGTACAGTCACCTGGAGCTGCTGAGCTGCCTCCAGAGCTGAGACAGGATCTGAAGACACACACAAACACAAATACAGGTCAGAACATTGGCTATACCGTGGTCACAGTAGGTAAAGGTTTGATTCAGTAAGTGAGAGATGAGTTTATTGAGATCAGTGTGGGCCAGTCTATGTGCAGCTCAACTAAATTGCTAAAAGTGTTTTAGCATTTCTGCGGATTGCCAACCACAGCTAAAAATGTTAACTAGAAAAACAAACCAAGCCAAAACACGCCAATAAATCCACACTAAGTTCCAGGAGCACCTCGATATAACTTCTGCTCTGCTGAAATCACACAAACGAAAAAGTACCAAAAGTTTCATGGAATTACCATTGATTTTTGAACAAGGTACTGTGCAAATACCATGTTTATTTGGACATGTACTATGGTAATACCATAGTATTCTTTGAAATACCATGTCAATTCAATACAAAAGCAAGGTCAATTCCCAGGGGACACCCATAATGATGTATGCCTAAAAATGTGTACCTTGAATGCACTGCAAAACTGACAAATAAATAAATGTAAATACCATGGTATATGAATGTGGTAAATTATATGAAATCCATTGGAAAGTTAAAGTCTTGCAGCGCGACAAGCTATACTCCATCAAAAACTATTTACATTTTTTTTATAATTATTTTGCATGCAACTTTTATAACCTCATTAATTGAGAGACTACAGTACATTGGATATTTGTACTTCTAAAAATCAAGGTGAAGACTAAGAGGTATTTAAAAATGGTAAAAAAAAAAAAACAGAACAGTTTTTTTGTTATGTGTACTTATCCTTACACATTTTATAAATTTAAACCAAAAATGTTGATCTTTGAAAAAAAAAAAAAAAAAAACATCAACGGAGGTAACATCTGGTACCTCCATTAAACCAAGTCAAATCGACAAATCTATTCATCCAATCAAATACCGACAACAATCATAGTTCATAAGATTGATGTCGAAAAAATCATAAGAGCCACAATATATCAACAGCTGCAAGAATTTTAGGTTAGCAGGTTGTAAAAAAAGTTATTCCAATTCATATTTGACAGGGTGTTAATTTGTTGCTATCACAAATGGAAAGCGATGTTAAGTGAAAGTGGGGTCAAGCACTAAAAGACTAAGTAAGGAATAATTGACTCCGGACTGCTGAATTGTTGAAAAATAATGCACACCCGAGGTGGTAATGCGGTCATGACGCGCAGCGGTGTGCATTATTTTTCAACAATTCAACGGGCCGGAGTCAGTTATTCCGCTTATACCACGGTTACCACACCTTAAGACATCGTTCAGGGTTTTATCTCAAGACATTTTCTAGTTATCGACCCTAAAACGCTCTTATGAGAGGAACTACTTTCTTCCGTCATGGATTCATCGTCTTACTTTAATACAGTCCGTGCCTTCGTTGCTAATTAAAAAACGTCACTTCAGAACTAGCAACGGAGGCTTGCGCTGCTGTACTGGAGCACTTACTGGAGTAACAAGTTAGAGTGTGTGTGTGTGTGCGTGCGTGCCAGCGAGCGTATGTGTGCGTGAGCGTTTGCGCACACGAGTGCGTGAGCGTGTGTATCTGCGGGGGAGACGATGGAGCGCGTGGGCTCTTTTTAACCGAAATTGAAATAAATGTAGGATATTTTAGACATTGTCTTGACGTTCTTAACTGATTTACTTTAACCAATGACTTTATTTTAATTTGTTATTTTGTTGTGTAGGCTGTAGGGCGCTTTGAAATAACTGAAATAAATTGGTGAAGTGATATGTAACCGTTATACGGTCAAGACCTGGAACTACTGTATAGCCGTGCATTTCCTTGAAAAATAATTGCATACCTCAGAACGTCCATGAACCAATCAGAATCAAGCATTCAACAGACACGTGGTATAAGACATTATAACACACACTCATCACTGTCTGTCCCCCTCACATGCTAATTGCTATATGACTAATTATGACCCTGTTCTCATTGATTTTCCTTAATGAGACAGCCAAGTTAATTATGTAATCAAACTATTTTATTAGCCCCTCTGGAATATGGGAGGGAAAGAGAGAGATTGGAGCGAGAAATCAGAGAACGAAGACAGAAAGCAAGAGAGAGACTGGAAAAACTGGAAAAGAACAGAAATTTTTTTTGTCAAGTACTTGTTGACACAAAAATTAAAATTCTGTCGTTATCATTTACTTACATTTATGTTGCTCCAAACCCATATCACTTAATTTCTTTAGTTGAATTTTAGAAGAATACCCTGGCCACTTTTCAGCATAAAATTAAATTGATTGAGAACTGGAACAGCCAGGTTTAAAAATGACAAAAACTACTAAACAAAACAAAAAAAGCCATAAAGGTGGTCCATAAGCAATACAAAACTTTGGAAGTCATTTGATAACTTTTAGTTGCTATTAGCTGAAAACCTTGACATACACCCCAGCTCTTCTTGGCACACACAAGACTTTATGAGAGAAGTGGCGTTTCTGATTAGTAAACAAATCGTGTTTTTTTTACATTTTTATCCACCTTTTCTCCCAATTTGGCATGCCCAATTCCCACTACTTAGTAGGTCCTCGTGGTGGCGCGGTTACTCACCTCAATCCGGGTGGCGGAGGACAAGTCTCAGTTGCCTCCACTTCTGAGACAGTCAATCCACATATCTTATCACATGGCTCGCTGTGCATGACACCGCGGAGACTCACAGCATGTGGAGACTCATGCTACTCTCCGCGATCCATGCACAATTTACCACGTGCCCCACTGAGAGCGAGAACCACTAATCGTGACCACGAGGAGGTTACCCCATGTGACTCTACCCTCCCTAGAAACCGGGCCAATTCGGTTGCTTAGGAGACCTGGCTGGACTCACTCAGCACGCCCTGGATTCGAACTTGCGACTCCAGGGGTGGTAGCCAGCGTCAATACTCGCTGGGTTACCCAGGCACCCTGAGTCACCTTTTTTAAAAGAATCGGTTGATCCAGTTCACAAAACAGTTCTGAATGATTTGTTTGTCGAGTTCAGTTTACCGTTTCAATTATCCGGTATAGCAATTAGAGGGATAGTTGATTCAAAAAATGAAAACTCTCTCAACATTTACTCACATTAAGGCAGCATTAAAGTAATCCATAAGTTCATATAGTAAATCCATATCTTCAGAAGCGATATGATAGGTGTGGCAGAGAAACAGATAAATATTTAAATTGTATGGATTACTTTTATGCTGCCTTAATGTGATTTTTGGAGCTTCAAATGTCTGGTCACCATTCACTTGCATTGTACGGACCTACAGAGCGGAGATATTCTTCTAAAAAAATCTCCATTTGTATTCAGCAGAAGAAAGTAAGTCATACACATCTGGCATGGCATGAGTGTGAGTAAATGATTAAAGAATTTTCATTTTTGGTTGAACAGCCCACTGGAGGGGAAGATTATCAGAGAATAAGTGCATAAATTTCAAAAATGCACCTTTTGTGTCCCTCAGAAGAGAGAAAGTCATAGAGGTTTGGAATGACATGAAGGGGAGTACACAGTGACAGATTTGTAATTTTTGGGTCGACTATTCCTGTACACGTTCTTTATGCTACAGACAAGATTGCAGATTTGGCACACGTACCTCCCTCTCAGTGTACTCACAGCTGAATGTACAGGAAACGCTGATGGAGTGTGTATGTGTGATGTACCTGTGTGGTGCGTGAGTGTGTGTCATATCTAAAAATGGCAAAGAGGAAGTCTGAATGAACTGCTGTCATGGTGCGTTCCCTTCTGTAGCCGTGGAAACTGCCAGTTCGGTTCAGCTCGAGGGGTGTCACTCAAACGTAAACGTGACTGTCATGTGACCGAGATTACCAGCCAATTCAAATTCAAATATGGCAAGCACAATTTATTCAGTTTAGAAGTTTTTTGAAGCCACAATTAGGTCAAGTATAGGACAATTTCACCTAAAAAACCTTAAGAACAAACCTTTAAATACTTTAAAGTCAAATAGGCCTTTTACTCTAGATTAAATGTTGACCAATGTGGGTTTTTCAATGGCTAATGTAGATATCTAGAGAGCAGGATGACCGATGCTCTCTAGATAGATGCATATATATATATATATATATATATATATATATATATATATATATATATTAATTAATTAATTAATAGCTTCATAAAATGTACACAGTTTGGCTGAAATCTGAACACTTATTTTACACAATATTTAGAAAACTCACCAAAACATTAAACAAAATTGTTTATTAAATCGCAAAATGGCCAAATATTGGCTGATTTGCAGGCCTGGACGATATATTGGTCCATCATTATTATGGTTACAAACAGCCCTGAAACTGCACTGGGGGAGTTTGATATTTACATTTTAGTACAATAAAAAGCACTGAACATTCTGAGAGCTGTGGTCACTATAATATACAAACCCCAAGCATAAATAATCATAAAAATAATCTAGATATCTATAAGCCACACACGTTGTATGTGTTTTACCACAATTAACCAGTGTAAACAATTCTTTCGCCAAGGAATATAGTTAATTAGCCTAACTGTCTGTAATACTGTAAATATATAGACTTGGCACACTAATTTGAGGTGTGATCATAGGTGTGCATATATCTGCTTTTTTTTTTTTACAATGGCTGTGAACAAACGTTATCCATTCAAAAATGATATGTTAATGTATTTATATTGTCAGGAAACCAAAGTCTTGAGAAAGAAGCTACAGTAAATGTTGGCATAAAGGTGTGATGAACACTTCCTGAACATTCCCACTAACACACACACACCACAAATGCTCACACATGTACAGGCCTACAAAGTATACCAGTGTAACTATCAAGAGATAATTTGTCATGCTGTGATCACATTTACAGACACACAGACAGGACTGGACAAGCTCCAGATTTCACAGATAGAGACAGACATTCCTAGACTAGACCTCCCACACCAACACAAACACACACACATGCATGCTTACACTCTAAAACATACACATTCACATGTTATGCATATATATCTATATAGTACTGAAGTCAAAAACATGCACACACGTATCCCAACATAGACACAGGGGTGAACTGGCCCGGGATCTCCAGACCACAGCATTGTGGTAATTTAGGGATGTACTAAGTGGTTGTGCAGGTAGACAGTCAAACTTGCTCCAACAGGTCCAGGCGGCACTGTCTGTCTGCCTCCTTGTCGCTCCGCTGTTGTGGGCGTGTTACCCAATTAGAGCTATGTGTATATGCTGTGTGCGCGCATCTGCAGGGGGGTCTGGAGGCCTCCCAGGCAGATACTCAACTCCAGTTCAGCCAAGAGTTGAAAACACAATTGCAGACACACTCCACTCATGCTACATCACACTTATGCTTAAACAAACTGGTGTTTTGTGACTTTTAGTCCACTTCTGTAAGCTTTGATGTCATATTTTACTCCCTAAAAGGTGACAAAATTAACCTGTAAAAAATATATGCATATAAAAGAGTCTTTTTTGAATGGGAAAAGAAGTCACTACACAGGCAAAAGAATGAAATAAATAAAAAGAGCAAAAGAAATGGAGAGAAAGAAAGAAAAGAAAAGAAAGAAAAAAGAAAGAAACAGCAAAAGAAATAAAGGTGAAATAAAAAGAAACAGCAAGAGAAAATCAAGAGTGAACAAAAAGCGAAAGGAAAAAAGGAGAAATAGGGAAAGAAAGGAAGAGCATAGAAAGAGGAAAAATAAAAAGAAATAGTGCGAAAGAAAAAAGACCGAAAGAGCGAAATGAAGCGCGAAAGATAGAAAAGCGCGATAAATAGAAAAAAGAGAGCAAAAGGAAGAAAAAAGAGAGAGAGAAAGAAAGAGGTGAAATAAAAAGAAACAGCAAGAGAAAATCAAAAGTGAACGAAATAAAGCGAAAGGAAAAAAGAGAAACAGGGAAAGGAAGAGCAAAAAAGAGGAAATCAAAAGAAAGAGAAAGAGCGAAAGAAAAAAGACAGAAAGAAAGAGCGAAAGATAGAAATGAAAGCGCGAAAGATAGAAAAAAGAGAGCAAAAGAAAAAAAGAGAGAAAGAAAGAGGTGAAATAAAAAAACAGCAAGAGAAAGAAAGAGCGAAGCAATAAAAAGAGTGAAAAAAGGAATAGAGCGTAAGAAAGAAAGAGCTAAATAAAAAGTTAAAGAAATTAAGAGAAAGAGGAAAAGAGAGCTAAATAAAAAAAGAGCGAAAGAAAGAAGAGAGAAAGAAAAAGAGAGAAAGAGAGAGAAATAAAAAAAAAAATAAAAGCGAAATAAAAGAGCAAAATAAAAGAGCAAAAGAAAAATGAAAGAGCGAAATAAATGAAAAAAATAGCGAAAGAAAGAAAAGAGGGGGAGAAAGAAAGAAAGAAAGATTTCAGAAGGTCTTTAACAGGGCTTATGATACATTATCCACACTTCTTAGGAAGATTGCACCCTTGAAACACACACCGTTCACTCTAGATCAGATCTCTATTGAGCGGGTGAGCTAAAGATGTCACATGAACTTCTGCAGCACCATTAACTTATTATAGATCTACACATCGGAGCATTACCAAACAAAAACTGAGGATCCAGGGGCCATTATCTCAGTTATAAAGCCAATTCAGAAGATTAAAAGGTGTGGGGCAATGAACTTGGATTTTATTAGAATCCAAGTTTCTCTCGTCTCTCTGTGTGTGGGTTTGGAACAGTGCGAGTCTCTAAAGCCGTAGAAGTCATTAAGACGGCCTGTGTGCGTGTGTGTGTGTGTTTTAGACACTAGAGACGGAGGTCTCATAAATATGACTGATGTGTTTACAGTATACTCGCCTCAGTGAAACAGTGTGTGTTAGTGCACTTGTGTGTGTGCAGCCAACAAAGAGCGAGCCGAGACATACCTGGGACATCGATTAATCTCTTGTACACGTTGAGGAAAGCAGCCTCTGATTCTTTACTTCTTTTATTCAAGGCGTCAACCTAAAACAAAGAAAAAAACACAGTAACTGAATCTGCAGGCTCTGTAATTGCATTATCTGCCAGGCTCAAATTAGCATACATCAGAAGCAATGACGAGTTCATTAAAGATGCCCATATGGAAAACTGTAGCACTGACTTGGAAAAACAGCACATTTCAAATCCTCCTAAGATTCTGAACTCACACACACATTACGCGTAGGGTGGCCCCAAAAACGTTTTGGACACTTTTGCATGCATAAGTCACACTTTTAACAGAATAAAAAGACAACAATATTTCAAACCAAGTGGCATCTACAAACAAAGTATGCTAGACGTTTTCACTGAACTAACTGAACATTTTTGCAATTACTTATAACCAGCTGGTCTCAGTCATTTTCAGTGCATGTATAAAGTCATAGTTCATCATATCAAATATAGACATGTTCCACTAACGTTTGACAAAAATAAAGTGCCCAAATACTTTTTATTTAAATTTTAAACAATACATTTATTGTTTTACAAGTCAAAATCCTAACTTATTTTTCTGAAAATGTTTTGCTTGAAAAGTGTGTTTGTGCTACATTTCACTTGGTTTTGTTACTAATGCAGAGACATTCATATTTTAGTGCTTTAAGTGTCCAAAATACTTTTTGGGGCCACTGTATTGTTTGCCACATACAGTACGTAACCATGACCATCTTAATTCAAATATAGTGAATCATTCATATTTTGATGCATGTGATATTTTTCAAGCGCTGGGTCGATGCATTTTGGGGGCAAGCTTCAGGTGTGTACACGCACGGGCCGTTTCTGGTACGCTTTATATAGAAGGTAATTATCAGGTATAAATCCAAATCCCTGTGAGCATGAGATGACAGAAACAGGTAGGCCTAATGAGGGACTCTGATAATGAGAAGAACTTTGGCCTTAATATAGAGCGCTGCAGACGTGTACGTATGGGCAAATTACATACTGTATCTGGGTTACGGCTCCCACTGCAGGAAAGGACTTCATAATTTCCTGAAGATAGATGATTTACAAAATGGTGGTAACAGTCACTGAAGGTGCCACCCACAAACTTTGAACTGTAAATCTGCCTAAATGTGTATGATCACTGACATTACAAATCATAAAGGCAATGCACATACATTTGAATGGAATTGTTTATGGAATTCTGTCATTATTTACTCACACTCATGTGATTGAATGTATGAATGAACATTACATTTATAAAGAGCTTTTCTGACACTACACTCAATGCGCTTTACACAGTGAACAGGGGACTCTTCTCAACTACCACCAGTGTGCAGCATCCACCTGGATGATACAACGGCAGCCATAGTGCGCAAGTACGCTCACCACACACCAGCTGTTGGTAAAGTTTTAGAGCCAATAAATGGATGGGGATTATTAGGAGGCCATGATTGAGAAGGGCCAAGGGGGGAATTTTGCCAGGACACCAGGGTAACACCCCTACCCTTTACAAGATATGTCCTGGGATTTTTAATGACCACAGAAAGTCAGGACCTCAGTTTAACATCTCATCCGAAGGACGGTGCCTTTTTACAGTATAGTGTCCCCATCACTATACTGGGGCATTAGTACCCCCTGCTGGCCTCCCTAATACCTCTTCCAGCAGCAACCTCAGTTTTCCCCAGGAGGTCTCCCATCCAGGTACTGACCTGGCTCAACCCTGCTTAGCTTCAGTGAGCTACAAGGTGATATGGCTGCTGTGTCACTGCAAAGCTGTTTGAATTTCTTCTGTGGAACACATGAACTTGAGTGAATATATCTTTCTTTTGAGTCAAATCTTTTCAAAGAATCAGTTGATATGATTCACAAAACTAAAATATTTTCTTATGAATCAGACATCACTACTTCTCTAACAAATCATGGAGAGCTAGGGCAGATGTCAAGTTTTTCATTAAATAACAACCTTAATTTTGCTCCATTTCTCACCAAAAAGCTATCATATAACTTGAGTGTTGATGAG
Organism: Myxocyprinus asiaticus; assembly: GCF_019703515.2. Classification (NCBI taxonomy): domain Eukaryota; kingdom Metazoa; phylum Chordata; class Actinopteri; order Cypriniformes; family Catostomidae; genus Myxocyprinus; species Myxocyprinus asiaticus. The sequence continues at coordinate 25,620,922 of NC_059386.1, forward strand.
TACATTATGGTGTTTTTGCATTCTTTTTGAAGCTTGAAAAATTCAGTTGCCATTCATTGTAACTGCACGGAAAGGAGCAACCAGTACATTCTTCAACATGTATTCCAAGGAAGATCAAGTCAGTTATATGGTTTGGAATGACATGGGGGTGAGTAAATTATTTCAAAATTTTCATTTTGGGAGGGAACTATTCCTTTAAACAGGCAATCTAATGACATATGAAACACTAATATCAATGTAAATACCTTGAATAAATATCGCTGGAGTAATTCCAGTTATTCCAAAAAAGTAAGACTGTCTTCAAATCGTTCGTTTCCACAGTTGACACTGTTGACCCTTTACTGACGATACCATTGTATAACAGCTGGAACAAACTCAGTGCAAACCCAGTGTCATAACACACAACAATAGGGAATGAAAGAGAGCGTAAGAGAGGTGAAAAAGAGTAATACAGGCTCTTAACTTTATTTGGCTCTAATAAAGACACTGATCTCTCTTAATCTGAATACACACACAGCTGTGGTCATTCTGGGCAGATTATGATACATTGTCCAACTGCCTCCTGTCAGGATTTTATGAAAACCTACCCTGATACTGTCTTGTCAACATACAAATTATTTTAGGAATAACGTATATATGGAAAACATATTTCCACCAAGCATAACATTTCACAAGGTTTGAAAGTCACGAGAGGAATATATCAGTGCCTAAAGAATTTGACAAAGGCAGAAAAAATATCTTGGATCAAGGTATCAGGGTGACAGATAGATTCTCTACAGTAGGGTGTGGTGAACCATATATAGAAATAATAAAATGCCATGGCAGCACTTTCCCCCCAGAGCAACTCTGATGATGACAGAGTACTGATGACAGCGTGCTGTAGAACCAGCATGCAGCCAGGCCCAACTGGGCCAAATCTAACAAACTGGGTCAAGCCTGACAGGAAACAAGGACCCAAATCAGTATGGCCTGTATACAGTAATTCAGGAGCTGCTAAAAAGTAAAAACAGATTTTTTTTTTTATTTATTTATTTTTTTTTACACAGGTTAGCTGGAATTTTGTATTTTGATGGTTAATGCAGAGCATCAGAAAATTCTATAACTCAGAGCATGAAAATGTTTCTCAAATTTCTAGAAATTGGAGCCTAAACTGGTTCATCAAAATTCTAGAAGTCTGAAACACTTCCTAAAAATGACAGAACTCAGAGCCTAAAAGTGTTTGTCAAAATTCTAGGACACAGAACCTGAAAGGCTTCCTAAAAATTCTAGAACTCAAAACATTAAATGGTCCCTAAAACACTAGAAATCAAGGTTAAAAAGGGTTCCAAATTATAGAAATCCAAAACTGAAGTGTCATCAAAACTCTAGAAGTCAGAATCTAAAACACTTCCTCAAAATCCAGAACTCAGAGCCTGAAACGCTTTCTCAAAATTTCAGAACTATGAGCCTGAAATGGTCCTTCAAAATTCTAGAACTCAGTACCTGAAAAGGTTCCTCAAAATTCGAGAAATCAGAGCATGAAAGAGTACCTCAAAATTGAAGAGCTCAGAATCTGAAAGGGTTCCTCAAAATTCTAGAAATCAAAGCCTGAAATGGTCCCTCAAGATTCTAGAACTCAGAGCCTGAAACGCTCTCTCAAAATTTCAGAACTCTGAGCCTGAAATGGTCTTTCAAAATTCTAGAACTCAGAACCTGAAAGGGTTCCTCAAAATTCAAGAACTCCGACCCTGAAACGGTTCCTCAAAATTCTAGAAATCAGAGCCTGAAATGGTTCCTCAAAAGTCTAGAACTAAGAACCATGTTCCTCAAAATATGTTCCTCAAAATTGTAGAACACAACATTAAGGCTGATGTGGTTTAAAGTAAAAACTAATATGATCTGAATTAGCTTCGAAATCTCATCTGACTTTTGCAAACCTGCCAAAAGTTACAACTGTTATTCAGTTTTTATTTCAGTCATTCTGAGCTAACAGCGCAGGCCTTACCAAAGAGGCAGTACCCCGCGTCCAAAAACAATGTGGTATGAATCAACAGTATTGCTTTTATCCATTGAGAAGATTTTGAACTCCTGTGCTGTTTACATGTTCACAAGTGTTGTGTGTTTGGTCTTCCAGCAGCGGAACATCAAATAAAAGCTTTAAATCTGCAGCCCTGAGACTGTAGGCCTTGATGGATGGAATAGGGCAGTTGCCACTGTAAATATCAAACATGTAACAGACTTTTCACTCCTATGGGAAAGAAATTAAACATTTTCAGATGTTTCTTGCCGGAAAACATCTGGATCAGCCCAGGCAGGGCCAAGTTCTGCAGCCCTCTTGCAGATGGAGCAATTAAACTTGCCTCTCTCTCTCTCTTTTTCTCTCTCTCGGCACGGGTCCACGTCTACCCCTGAAATCCAGCAGGAACTAATGTCAATTTTTAAACTTTCAGAGCTCTGAATCAGACAGAGCACCACCAGGAGGTTAAGAGAGTGTACGGCTTCCTAGAAGTGTGTGTGTGTAACGTGCGCGTGACTTTGCGGATACTGCCACAGCTCAGCATAGATTATCTGCCATTCTCTCTTATTCTGCTACCAGCTCAAACGGATGGCCAGGGCATCTGGCATGATCACACTGCAAGACACATACACACTTTTATTTTTCTAACATGGAAGGAACATTTGCATTGACTACTATCGTTTGTAAACGAGCTAATTATATTTTCTATCCTCTACCCCTAACCCATTAACCTAACCCTCACTCAAACCTTGCTGCATTCACTTTTTTAAATATTCATTTAATTTCTATTAAAACATTTTTAAATATCAAATACCCTTCCAAGAAAATGCAATCTCAGTTAGTTCACATTTTGTCAAAATTATGACCAAAAATTGGGTCTCTTAGACTATAATATGCCATGTGACATATGAGTTTAGCTCAACTTTCCTCAGATTCAGAGAAAATAGATTGTGACAACTGCAGTTACAACAAACTACACACAAAATAGTTTCTTTTTTGTACTTTTTCACAGGTTTAGTGTTTTCACATAGTAACTGTAAAGAATACACAAATACTGTATATGCATACAAACAGCTTTATATATATATATATATATATATATATATATATATATATATATATATATATATATATATATATATATATATATATATATATATTCAATTTTACACCATTCACACACACATGCACACATACATGTACACAGACATACACACCCAATCTGTCAGTTCCACCCCTTTTAACCACACAACACAGACTATCTGGTGGCATCAAAAGCACACCAGTTTAAACAGTGTTTTTCTCTTATGGTCCAGCCGGAACAGAGATTGAAAAAGGGTGGGGGAATGGTTATAAATAGCTCCTGTTTCTGTGGGGGAGCATAGACTTGGCACTGCAGACCTTGGAGGCAAAAATCTCCATGAGCTCTACTGACCTGGATCGCCCTTAAACAAAACTTGCCTTCAAAGCTGAAGGTATTGTATCTGACCCCCGAGTTTCTCTTATTTGCCTCTTTTATTCGATGAATAGTCGAGAGTGACAGGAAATTATTTGGGGAAGATAGAGGGGATTGGTGCATGTTGCAGGCTGGACTAGAACCTGCATTGCCCACAAGAGCACCAAGGCTCTAACTCTGAGTTAATTTTATTAACGAGTTTGATGCTTGGAAGCATATGAAAATAGAAGGGAATTATAATCTATAGAGTCTGTGACAACCCGATTAATTTTGTGAACAGATTCATAACATAAGGTATCAAGAATGTAATCTCTAAAAGTACATATAGGGACGATTAATTTGTGTGTCCGCATCCACAGACTTAGCAGCATGGTTTTATGCTCCCACATTCATCAAGCTCTGAGCAAATGAGTCTACCATTTCATCTGAACTAATTTATCTGAGCTGCCACTAACCTTCTCTCTCCTCGGAACACCAGGCCATGTTGAGCCTCTGCAGACTCCGGCCAGCTAAAATTAGTGCACAATTACGTCAAATCAATACTGACTTCCAAATTTGTAGAACTTCCACGGCACTCCGCAAATGGCTGCCAGAGTGATTAGCTCTCTTTACGGAGATGCTGGCGGGTCAGCTTACCCGAGACTCTGTCTTGCTTTCACTCTCTTTCAGAATATTGAATTTTCCACATTGTAATAACATTTATTTATTATCAAATTTAAGCTTGAGATAAGCTAAATGGGGCCTTTTTTTCTCAGACTCCATAATGCAGAAGAACACTGAATGGCACATACAGTTCTAGGAATCTGAAAAGCCTGAGTAGTGATCACATAACGTACAAGTCGGGGCATAAGGGTTTTGAAACAAAGACAATCTGACTTAACCCTTCCAAGGTCTTGACTTTCAAGTTCCACTGCAGCACTTACCAGGTCAAATTGATTTGGCTCATTTAGCTGCAGTTCAACAGTCACAATTGCATTATTGTATAATGATGGGGGCTTTTCACTGACTCCATTGCTTTTATATTGTGCTACTGATATTGGTTTCTAATGTTTTCAACACTTCTGGGTCTTCGTGTAATTTTGATAACATTTTGAGGCTGCATTACAATTTTAAAATATAGTTTTTATTTAGTTTTTTGGCATTTTTGTTTTTTGTAAGGCTTCATATGAAAATGGAACTTTTTCATTCAAGAAAATAAATGAAATTTAGGGATGCACCGATATTGAATTTCTGGGCCGATAAGATAATTTTAAAAAATAAAATACAAATAAATATCAAGTTTTATTTTAAATCTTTGTACCTGTAACTGTTAGCATATTAAAAGCTACTCATATGAAAAACAGGTGTCATTTAAAAGCTTGGAATCTGGACTTGAGAATCTGACCTACTGTTAACTGCTGTTACTTTAGGTTTGGCAGATGTAACATGAAAGAGAAATGTATCTTTATTACAGATGTATGCTAATTTTAATGAGAAATAAATGACAACACACTTGTAAAAATTGTATGGTGCCCATGTATTTGAGTATTTACGGTTATCCTGATGAAGCGCACACAGAGAGAGAATAACAAATGTAATAACGCATTAAATCAAAATCAGGTGATTAATTAACAGCATGTATTGAACATTAAACAACAAAACACACAATACAAACCCTAATCTCTGTATACATGGTGTAATATTTATGCCAGCAGCCAGACTGTGTGCGCAGCGGTGGTTTGTGTACTATGTGTGTGCATGCGTTGTGCACATACACGCCTCATTCACAGACGCTTATTACAGCGGTCATCTGTGACACTGTATAACTTATGAAATGTGATCACAAGATTGAATAGTCATGAGTCATAACGTTAGAAAAGTCTCAACTCGTAAAATACAACAAGCACATTAGTTTCACTCACAAACTATTATTTTTAGACACTTCACGTCACTCTGTGAGGATTATTTCAAGATCAATGCATAGTGTTTTGTGATGTGTGGGCTTGTTTTCATCTCAGTCCTTTGCTGTAAGATGTGCTATTTCCCATACTCTGTTTATGTTTTATGAAGTAATACGTGAAAATTATTCCCCCCAAGTATCATAAATACATGTTTTTGTCCCATTTTTGTTTATTGCTTCATGAAACAGAAACAGGATATGGTAAATTGTATGTCATTAGTTACAGCAGATGATCCCGATTAAAACCAGCCCCAGAACAAGGTAACATGGTGCAGAGATGTTGAAATAATCCTCACACAGCGACATAAGCTTGGCTTGCAACACAAGCCTGGCTCTCACTGTCAGACACTCTGTGTGTGCGCATGCGCACTGTCGCCTGAGACTGCCCGATTGCCCGCCTGAAGGAAAGAAGCCTCAAGCAGTCAGAGATTCTCCGCTGCAAGCAAATAAACCATAACTAATTATCTCCGAAAATATCGGCGGTAATTCCACTATCGGACAATAACATATCGGCTGCCGATATATTGTGCAATCCTAATGAAATTAGTAGTATTTTCACATTGTTTGCTTCAAATCACATCTGTGCTGGATGTTATGAATTCCCTGTAAAAATCACCTTTTTTTTTTCTTGTGTTGTCATATTTCCTTTTTAACAGGAAGTTTGGCTGGGACATATCGAAGGGATTGTCCTTTTTTGTAAATAGCCAATTGGCTGTATTTACGTCACAGTCGTGAACCATGATGTGCTACTTAATATTTGGTTGCAGGTGGTAGTAGTTGGAGAAACACTCTCATTCTAGAGAGCCTTTGATTAGACAAAAATCTGTTTCTTCCTGGAAACAGCTAAAGGTTATTTTGTCAACTTTTAAGAGTACATTAGCATAAAGATGGCTTCAAAGCTTACAGCTATGAACTAAAAACTCCACATTTGATTTCATGGGGTCTTTAAAGCAGTGTTTCCCAACCACTGTGCCGCGGCACACTAGTGTGAAAGACTGTCAGGTGTGCCGTGGAAAATGATCAAATTCCATAAAATAAATCAGGGCTCCAGACTGCGACTAAATTAAAAATGTTCCTAACAGTGCAATTAAACTTTGCAAGAGGTCGCACTGATGCGACTACAAAGTTGGCCGACTCTGATTGTGTGCTGTCGTTTTTTGTTGCGTAGGAGAAATATCAAACGGCAAACGTTCCAAACGTGAAAGGAAACAGGTCTAACCAGAAACAGCTCTACCCAGCGTGGCTCAAGGCTCAATAGACAGATCAGCACAGAGATGTAGATTTACACGTGGACCAGTCTCGAGCGTTCAGCCACGCAGATCATCATAAACAACGCTGCGAGAAGCGCGGGCTGGGTCACGGATTCGGTATTGAATATTAGTTTAAAACCTCTATACAACCCATAATGTGTCCTTCTGTGTAAAATCTTTTATCTTCAGATAACTGTATTTTAATCAGAAAGATCCTGATAAAAAGAAACCGTGAAAGAAAACTCATTCCCACTGTCAGAGTATTTTAATTAGGCACCCCCCCCACCAACTCATGTGCTGGTGTGACCATCTGTAGAATTTGGTGGCACCAGTGGTTCTACCACTCTTAAATGTTAGTCTGGAGCCCTGTAAATAAATACATAAATAAAATAAAAATATTTGCTGCGGCACTGCAATAAATAATTTGCAAGAACAAATCTACATATTAGAAAAGAAGCTAATTTGTTTTTGGTTTTTTTAGTACCCAATTAGCGCTCTTTCCACCGGTGACCTCATTATACAGCGTACCTACGTGACTTGCGTTTTCTGTATAGCTGAATTTCAAACATTATAAGTAAACACGCTACTTAGATGGACAAAATACATGGACAAGTTCTTGAAAAATGGTTAAGTGGGATAGAGGTGTGCCGTGAGATTTTTTATTCGTTAAAAGTGTGCCATAGCAGAAAAAAAGTTGGGAAATACTGCTTTAAAGGACGCTAAGGAAAATATTTAGAGACTGCAAGAAGTTGTGGCGTCTTGCCTTTGAGGTAAAAGCAGAAAATGAGTGAAAAACATTTTGCATTAAAGTACAGTGACCCTCCCACTCCTGATTTACACACACACACACACACACACGCACACACACACACACACACACACACACACACACACACGCACACGCGCGTGTGTGTGCAACCCCCAAAACAGGGCCCCAGCCGCATGCTAGGTACAGCTCCCTATTGTACTCTCATTTCCTGAAAGGAAAAGAGGAGGCTCTCGCTCTCGAATGAAAAAAATGACATGTGGCAAGGACTCTACACTGACCCACGAGATCTGCATCTGTCTGACTCAAATGTGCTATTTTAAAAAACCAACTGTTACAGGAAAACAGAAGATAAAAATTAAACAGAAAAAAGCATTCACCCATTGCAAACAGTTGTATTCATTGGCCTGTCTGCCATTATGAATTTCTGTGTATATGCACACCATCTTTTTGGTTTAAAATTGATGCTGTCAAATTTAAGCCTCTTTGTCTATTTTAATATTTAATGGATGGTCAGACTGACAAGACAAAACACATGTATCCCATCCCTGATGCCAATGATCGTCAAAAAGCTGACATTGGAGAAAAATGCTGAAAAAGTACACTTCTGGTCGGAGCAGTTTTTGTCAAGGTCAGGCACTGTCCCCTCTACCGTCTATAAGGAAAATATTTCACAGCGAAAATAATAGATGGTTGGAAACGATTTTGCTTTTAGAGTGGTGGGATGGAGATTTATTTTTAACCGAGCAGTGATTTGAAGTGGGGCGACTACCTCTGCTAATGACAGGCTAGTCCACAAGAACACAGTTCCGAAACCACAATGAGCTATAATGGAGCAGTTAGCCAGCGGTACTGGCTCGTGAGAGGAGAACAGGGAGCAACTACTCACAGCCCTCACTTCATCAAAGTTACAAAAGGCACAGAAGAGCTGAGTCTCGCCGAGCTTTGAGACCCCTCAATAGCCTCTTAATGGAAGGTGCTGCTGAAGGCCGTCAAACGCTGCATTACATATCCAGAAATATACTTTACGGATAGTGGAGGTGTTTTTGAGGTCAAAGGAAATGGAAATTTACACATACTTCTCACTTTCCACTTTCTCGTATTCTTTTTTGGGGTTTGCCTTTTATTAGACAGCGCAGTGAAAGGAAAGGTGGGCAGGACATTATTGACAGAAAGGAGGGAAACTGGACTATGACTAGGGGTCGCTAAAATACAGATTTTCCATTGCATCGTGATCTTCATTTGAACGATCTCGATAACAATTCTTACATCTCCAGATACTCTATGCGCAACCCTGCACTACAATGAGAGGATATCACTCGCATAAGCAACCAAATTTCTTGCTATGCGACTAAATTGTATATTGGCAACTGGCTGGTAAATGTTTAGATTTCACTTATCAGTAATTGTGCAGTATAGTGGTGGAGTATAGAGGTCGACCGATATATCGCCAAGGCCGATAAATCGGCCGATATTCTGACTTTTTTTTAAATTATCGGCATTGGCCGATACATTTTCCTGTTTGGCCGATTTTTTCCTGAGGGCGCTGAAAATCACCTGCTTGCATGTGAAGCTACTGAGACATGTGAATGACCAGTCATGGTTCATTTTGTTGTGCATCGTGTTACTACAATAATAGATCGGTGTGCAACACAGTGTCATTTAAACGGTCCGCATATCAGAGCCATGGCAGACGCGTTTAAACTCAATGTTAAAGTGCACGCCTGTTTCATTCTCCCTCTCTTTCCTCAACAGTTCCCTGTAACTTTTAACTGTCTTGTCTAATGATAAAAAGGCAAATATCAATAAAACTAATATCATATAACGTCTGCAAATATGCACATATCTCGTTTAAACAGATGTAATAAACCAATCTCACAACTTGAGCAGATCCAGCATCCTGTGGAGCGCTCATTTATTTACCTCTAAAGCACGTATTGTTACAGTCACTCCTCTACAGTTCCCAGTCACTTTTAACTTTCTTTTCTAATGATAAAAGGCAAATATCAATAAAACTTCTATTAAATATAATTTGCAAATATGCAGATATCTCGTTTAAACAGATGTCATTCACGAACCTCACGAAAATCCAACGTTTTCTCCCCGTCAAGCGTTCATCTAATATCTTCCTCTGAAGCGCGTATTCTATCAGCCAGAATCAAAAGTTCCTCTGATTCACAAATCATGGTGGTCAGTGGTCACAATCCAAGCAGGCGATCCAGGCTGTTTAAACCGTCAGGAGGTTGCTGCTGCTCACTGGATCCGCACTAGCGCGTGAGCGCAACCAAAGTCTTTCTAGCAAGTCAGTCCATTGTCGGCCATGTTTGGAACGCTCTAGGGAGGCTATTTCCAGTCATGACAGTGCAGCTCCTATCTACTTGAATGGGGAAAGACCAAAATCTCAAACGGTTGGTCAAGATTACGATCATTATTATTTTTTTATTATTTATTTTTTTTTACAAAGTTTTGTATGCCAAGGGTCTTTAAAAGGGGGTCCGCGACCCCCAGGGGGTCAGCAAATTATTGTTTGATCCACCATTGGTGGCAATTGTAATAATCACTCACTCGCATGCGAGTGACAGCGAGAGACAGGATTATGAATTATCGACATGTTGAAGTCCTTCGCAGCTGCATGCCAAATCTTAAAGTGTGACTAAACAGCGCTCGCCAGCAGAAGCACACAGCCCGGACAAATCCTTCACACGACCACTGCTTATCACGAGCCGCTCAAAGTGCGACACACATCGGGTTCAGCAGCGCTGCAGTGGAGGGTCGCGTGAGTAAACACGTCTGCTTTGCATTGGTCGCGTTGTGTGGTGGAGCAGATGACAGCATGCTTTCAGAACAATAGTGTACTTGCCTGGTGTAAATAAATGGTTACCGCTGAGAGTTTAAAGCTGGTATACAGTGTCCTTGACATTCCACACACACAAGATTGTGACTCTCAAATCAACACAAATAAAGGTGCACTCAGTCATTGTTTTCCTCATAACAATTTTTTACTCAATGAAATCAACAGTAATTTTAAAATGTATGTATAAAATCGATCACTCATGTGAGATGAAAACCTTATAAAAGTTGTTTTATTCTGCATAGACAGAAAGTTTCTGTCTGTCTGTCTTTTTCTTTCTTTTTGGAGGTTTGGCACAGGGATTTACAGAGGAATTTAAAAATGTCACTTCATGTCAAAAATGTTGCAGATCCCTGCTGTACATCCTTGCTGAAAAGACCAGCAAAAACCGGCTTAAGCTGGTTGGCTGGTTTTAGCTGGTCGCCCAGCCTAGACAGGTTGCTGGTTTCAAAGGGTTTGAACACTTTTTAGCTGGTCAGGCTGGGAGACTAGCTAAGACCATCCTGACCAGCCAAGACCACCCTGAACAGCTAAGACCATCCTGACCAGCTAAGCCCAGCCTGACCAACTAAGACCACCCTGACCAGCCTGACTAGCTAAGATCAGCATGACCAGCTAAAACCAGCCTGACCATCTAAAAAAGGGGTTAAAAACCCCTTTAAAGCCAGCCTGACCAGCTATGACCAGGCTGGGCGACCAGCCAAATCCAGCCAACAAGCTTATGCTGGTTTTAGTTGGTCTTTTTAGCAGGGCAGCATTTAATGATTATTTAAATGGCTTTGCAATGTAAACATCATTAAGTTTACATACAATAATTTGGTAACCTACCATCCATGTTTTTATAGGCATAAAACACAACACTCAATTTTATACAATATGTAACAGGGGACCCGGCTCCATCTCTCTACCCACCAAGAGGTCCTTGGCCTGAAAATTGTTGAAGACCCCAGATCTATGCAACATATTACCATATTTGTTGATTGAATACTTGGATTTGTTCATTTTTAAAAACCTAAAATGTGACTGAAATGATGAAAAACTAATCAAATATAATTAGTAAAATTAATATTTTTGTAATGTACCTAGTTAGAAGGTCCCCTGTATAACTACCAGCATTAGCTGAGAGAGAATTCCTTTCATATATAAGAGGGACATTATAACTGAAATATACCCATATGAATCGATATTGAATCGAAATTGAATTGAAAGCTTGTGAATCAGAATCGAATTGGGAAATCTCTCAATACCCAGCTCTAACCATGACATGTCACAGTCTTGACTCGAACCTCCATCACACATATGAGCACTATGGCACTAATATGTCAAAAGCATTAGTTCCATTCCAAGTCAAAAATCTAAATTTACCCTATTTACTTCAATGCATGTTACTTATTGTGAACAATTCAGCTGTGCATGTTATTGCAAAGAAAAAAAATGCTTGTCTTAAGAATATATCATCAAAATTTAATAACTTGCAGCACTACTGAAACTATTTTCCTTATCGGCTGACATCACCAAGCTCTCTAATTTTTATACAAATCTCCTCCGACCACATGTCACTTACAGTAGAAAGATGCAACCTAAAAAAAATTTCTTGTTGAATATTTCAGTCTGAAATACATCACATTGCACAAGTAAAATGGGTCGCTGACTTTAAATATGGGTGTTTGGTAACACCACTGAACAGTACTGAATCAATGCACACACACGGTCATGCTCTGAGTTTTAATTAAAAGTAACGAGGAGTGGCACTAAACAGCAAGGTCAAAGACATACCCAAGTGTCTTGATCACAATATGCCCTTGGCCCTGTGACTGTGCCACATACAGTACTGTGCAAAAGTTTTTGGCACTTGTGAAAAATGTTACATTGTAGGGGTGGGCAGCGAAGCCATTATCTGTATCTATTCATATGACAAAATAATCTGTATCTATCTCTGTATTCGGATAGGACCTGATGTGGGCAGGGCTTAAACCAGAAATTTGTCAAAACTAAATGAAACATCCATTTTTAAATGTTACTTACATTTATAGTTTCTATAAACAAAATATGCCTTGTAAATGACTTTTCATAATAATAGCCTAATAATAATAATAATAATAATAATAATAATTATTATTATTATTATTATTATTATTATTATTGTAGGCTATATATATTGTTTAAATTATTTTTTTATCATTTTTTCTTAACAGATGAAGCTGAATTTGTACATTAACTGTGGAATATGTTAACTGTGGTTTCTCCTGGTATTTCTGATATTAATATCTGCTAAAACAGTATTTTCATTTATGTCTGTGCATGTTTAATGTCTAACATGTTTATTTCCTATTGACACTAAAGCTGAAGATATAAAACACCAGATGTGTCTGGCGGACGACATGGCGCATTCTAAAATTCGAAACAACTGTTTTCAATGAAGGTATGCACACCGCCGCCACTCGGTGTCTGTCGGCGGCGCCCAGCAACGACTCCAGAGGCTGCTCATTTCTGCCGTGCCATGGAGCGCAACTTATATTTTCCATTAAATTCGACCCAAATCATTATCAAAGGACATAGATTATTTACTTTAGCGTTCTTCATTCTTAAACAAGGGAAAAACCTTACTGTCTGCAACCTGAACAGCATCGACGTGCCCTGTGTTTGATACCTGTGCCACATCCAAGCCGCGACACGCAGTGGCACTTCTCATCCGGTGTGCAACCGCCTTAAGACAAATGTTTTTTGTGAAACATCTTATGTGCCTTTTGCACAGCTCTGTATGGACATTTTATGAATAAAGAGAGATTGGCATAGTGTAACCTTAAACATAAAAACAGCCAAAAAGGTTAGTTTAAATATGTATTTGGCAGAACGTGGCAGTTAAATACTGTATAAACCTCAAATACGATTATGAAAGGCCTATTGTTTAAAAGCACAGCAATTTACAAGTTTATGATTATCTCAGAGATAATTTAACATTATTAGCTCTATAGCACCGAAGTGCAGGAAACACCTCATAGTTCACATACTTCAGTTGGCTGGTAACTAAGGGATTGAGAAACACTTACAGTAAGTTATTCAGCACAGCATAATCAAAACTAATCAAACACAGTTTGATATCATGCCATGGTACAACTAATTGACTGAATTACCAAGGAACATTAGGTCTAATCCCTTTGCAAAATATAGCCAGCAATCGGGCTAAAATAGACCTTTGATAATTAACTTAAATAAAGAGTGATTTAAGAATGCAAGGCTCAAAATGAAGCTTGGGCAAATGCTTTCTATTATAATGATATTACAGAAATCTGTGCTGCAGAGAGTATTTGAATATTTGGCTCCTGTCTTATTGAATGGTAATGCACATTACTTATGGAACACAGAACCATGTCCTAGTTCACAAATATAAGCAATGGCCACTGAGAAGATGATGTAAAAACTTTATTCCCTGAAGAGAATATCTGTTTAACTCTTATTTCACGTCATTTCAACCAATTGTGAAATGTTATGTCAATGATGTTTTAATATTGTAGTGCTGGTGCAGTTTTATATGGGTAATTTAAATTACAAACATTCTCAAGACTGCAAACCTCACGATTTTCGCATATAATGAATCAGATTTCTCTGCATTTTATTTAGCAAACTTAACCCTGACATGAATAGTTATTATAGTTATAACTACAATTAAAAAAAAAAATGTTTTGAAAAATACGTTTGAATATGTGCAAGAGCAAATGAGAATTGAAAGCTATGGCCTAGGGGAAGATTTTCGAGAAAAATAAATAAATTTTGGACTTTTGATCCTGCAAAGCTATCGTATGGCTTGAAATACAGTGCACAAGTCATAGACTACTTAATGGCACTTTTATTATGTTTTTTTGTCTTTTTTGGAGTTTTAAAGTCCTTGGTCCCTATAAGCTTTATGAAAACATGAAAAGGGCAGCTAGAAAATCCTTGCCTCTTCCAGTATGGGTTTGGAACAAAATCAGGGTGAGTAAATGATTACATAATTTTTATTTTTGGGTAAACTATACATTTTTCACATCAATACACAGCTTCATTCATATTATACAATATTGCTGCTGATTTCAAAAGCAACCTTGTAGAAGAAATATTTGTTTATTTCTCATAAAAAAAAAAAAAAAAGGTTAACCAAAAAAAATCCCCTCTACTATATCTCTGAAATGTGAAACTCGGAAGTCCATCATTCTGGCTCGGCCCAGAATAAATAGACTTACCTGGCACCATGGAGCGTAAACATCATTAGGATCTTGCTCTCATTCGACAGACAAAAATAAAAGAGCGTGACAGCAAACAGCGAGAACATCTCAAAACTGTCTGATCTTATTAGATGCTGACAAACTATAGAGGGCTTTTTAAAGGGATTTGTACAACAGAAGCGGACCACAAGAAACTTGTCACGAAGCTTTCACAAGAAAATAATTTCCTTTTTAATTTAAGTAGCAAAATTGTGTAATTGGTGAATTGCTTGTTTTAAGCATAAATCTAACTAAATTTAGTGAGGTTTATGCTTAAAACAAGAAAGAAAAAGCTATTTGCCAATGTAATATTCAGGTTACAATGAGGCATTTACAATGGAAGTAAATCACGCCAATGGGTTTTAAGGCAGAAATGTGAAGCTTATAATTTTATAAAAGCACTTGCATTAATTCTTCTGTTTAAACTCATGTATTATTAGAGCTGTAAAGTTGTTTAAATAATTTTTTTACAGTCATTTTAGGGTTTGTTGACATTAGGTCATCACAACAACGATTGTGATCTTGTGGATATACTTTTTAAACAGTGAGTATTTTAACGATAATGAATTGGCCCCATTCACTTCCATTGCAAGTGCCACACTGTTACTAGGGCCCTACGATATCCGTTGTGGAAAACACGGACAGAATCGCGGAATCCAATCATAAAAACTGAATTAAATATAAATTGAGGAATGTCACGCAGTTTGACATATTTGGGATTAAATTGATGTATAAATGCACAATTAATCACATTAACATAGTGTTACATGCACCTGTTTTTTCTGTTCCATTTTCTCTTTGAGAGGCTGCTAATTGGATGAGGGGGGAGACTTTAATTGGTTAATACCTGACGCCCTAACTATTTAAGAGGTGCTGGCTGCTCAGCATGGCTGCTGCCCTAGGAAACTAGATCTTTTGTTTGTTGTGTGTTTGAGGGTTGTTGAGATTTCTTTTCTTTATTTTGGAAAAGGCTGGTGAGTTTGTACTTTGTATTAGTTAAAACAGCTTAAACAGAAAGAGTAGGTAAATAAGCGGATCTGAAAGATTTATTATTTTGTGTTTGTTATTTTTAACGGGAGTTAGGAAGTTTCTTATCTCTCAGTTTATTGTTAGTTTAAGTTAGCTAGCTCACCCGGCCCTTATTGTTAAGTTTTGCATATGTTTATCTTCATTGTTGATTATATTTTTGTTTGTTTGTAAATAAACGTAATCTTTTTCCCTGGCCATTGCACTGTTTTGCTCTTATTGAACGGCTTTCTATGTTGGTCCCAATTTAGGTCATAACAATAGTGATATGTCCTAGTGTGATAGCCTTTTGCGGTTTAATAAGCACATTAGCCCATATAGTGAACTGCTTTTCCGGAGCTGAGAAGTGAGGCCGTCATAAAAATCTGGTTTTTCCGCCAAAACAAAAGCTCTACTTTACTAGATGTGTGAAATTGATAAAATGCAATAGAAATATATTACTTCTGTATAGTAAAATGTAATATTCAATGCAGTAGTAGTAGTAATAAAAATGATAACAAAAATATATAAATAATAATTACATTATCTTGAGCAATATCTCAAGCAAGAGTTTCATCACTGCTTTCATTAATACTGTGATGCTCTAATGTTCAGCACTGAATTTGACCCCAAAAAAAATAATAATAAAAACAAAAAAACACATTTGTGGTTTTGGACTGTGCTGAGAGTATCAGTATAGACGCTCTTCATTTAATAAAAAATAATGCAAAAGGTATGTTGAAAAGTAATTGTTCTGTTTTCATTTGATTCCAATTCTATTCATTAATTTGATTCAACAGTTTTAACAATAAAAATGTAATTCAACTTTAAAACCAGGAATTCAGAGAAAATAAAACGGAATTTGGAAAAAAATAAAATGGATTTCATAGTGCCCTATGTTACCCAGATATTTGCTTTTTTTTTTTAAAGAAAAGGAGGGGCAAGTCAAAATCATTTTTTGTGGTAATAATGCCACAAATTAGTGCTGGTCGATTAATCGCATTTTATTTTTATTTACGATTTTGGTTTCAAATGATTATGAAAACAAAATAATCGAGATTATTGTGCCACATTCCGTTTCGCAATGAAACACCCCGGCGTTATATCTTTAAAGCATCCTTTATTAAAGTTTAAATAATAAGGAAGCGGGTTATGAAAATAAACTCCGAAACTGGCATTTCTCTGTGCGTTCAGCGCCATGTCTATGAGTTGTGTGAAGTGACCGGGGGAGAGACTGAATCTTCTCCTGGCTGATGCACACTCTGGTGCAGGGACACTTGTCACTTGCGAGCATTTGCTGCAGCTAGATTATAACGTGAATCATAATATATGTGTCACGTTCACTGTGTTATCTTATCATGAAGAAAATTGGCAATTCAAGCTCTATTAAGAAGAGAAAGGTGAGAGAGTGTGGTCTTAGCCCATTATACACTGGAACAAAATACGTTTTTGAATAGTTTTTTTTGGCTTGTTTTCCAAAATAATATTTAAAACTCCTTTAAAACAATGCACATTTACTTTAGGAGCTATACTGCAAAAGAAAAAATGTTATCAGAGAATGTTGAATACAATATTTAACCAGGGCTCGACATTAACACTTGTCCACTTGTCTGGGACAAGTGGATTTTTGAAGAGGAAAGTGAAAGAGAATTTTACTTGATGATCGGACAAGCAGACTGATTAAAATGTCAAAAACAAAAAAATAACCGGCTATATTTGTGATAGCCTAGGCTTGTTTCACTTTTTAGAAAGTTCATATTCTTATTCTGCTGTTGAAAGTTATCCAGAGCACATCATTTTATAATTCACTTGCGATCTAGCAACAGCTGCGCCCTGTTTGATTGACAGGCGGTGTATGTGTGTGTGCTGAAAATGCTCGCGCTAATGCGCACCTGAACGGTGAAACACATTTCATAATTCCACCAAAATGCCCATCTTGGTGAGGTATTCATGTAAACACAGAGAGTGCTGTCTAAAGTGAACGTAAACAACGGAGAAAAAAGCAGATTTGTATTAAAATGTCGGACTTGTAAGTATAAATGTAAGCTAATAGACCTGCTGCCATCTAGTGTGTCATAATAATCAAACAACAATAAAAAGAAAAACAAGAAAACACTCACTGTTCTTGATTGAATAACTTTAGTACCTTTAAAACGTATTAATGTATTATAATCATACAGTGAAGAGCAGTAGTTGTTTTATGTTTTATTCATTCTGAATGTTTACTTGAATACTTGATAGCCTACTGCTGTTAAAATGTTTTAAAGCTGTTAAAAAACCATTTTATTATTTTTAATCTATTTCTATTAATTGCTGTTTTTATTGTTATTGTATTACTGACTGTTTACTAGTCTTGAATAATTACTTAAAAACTTGAAACCATTCGTCCATAATTAACATATTAGTTAGTGTTATTATTTGTTGTGGTTTTGAAGCTGGCATTGAGAATCGTCAAATTTCATTTGTGATAATGTATAGACTTTATTGTACATGGTAGATCTTGCTGCAATAACATGATGAAAAAGTAGATCTCATTCCATAGAAGTGTGAGCATTCTTGCTGTTAATGATGGCAATGGAGGCTTTTCTTTATTTGACATAAAATAATTATCATATGACAATAGCCTCCTCACCTACTCAGTGCAGTTTACATTTTAAGTTCAAGGAAATCCACTGTTAAAAAGCATTTTTTTATTTTTAAAGTTCAATATATGCATGATGTTTCCAAAGTCATTGAGTAATCGTGTTAATAATCGTGATCTCAATATTGACCAAAATAATCGTGATTATGATTTTTGCCATACCACAAATGCTGTTGACTGAGCTTAACTTGTATTGAAACCAGAATATTCCTTTAAATCCCGATATTTCCTCTGAAAACAAGTCTCTTCTCCTCTCCTCATGTAAATCTATCTTGTTTTAAGGATTTTTAGATATTTAACTGGAAAATATTGATTAAGCGATTATTAAGAATGATTTTTTACAGTGAATTAGCACTGTTCTGGAATCAGGTGTTCTTTTTTTGTCCATTGAGAGTCTAATCAGAGCAGAGAGGGTCATCTTATCCTAGATCATTGCTGAGATATGCACACAGGCCATTTTCCGCCCTTCCCTTACCGGGAAGGTTGTGAGATTAATTGGTTTGAACGTGATGAAGTCATACTGGCTGTGAGTAAAGCTGTGAGTGTAGTTTAACAGCAGTGCTCTCTGGCTGCAAGCTCTGTCAGGCTGCATTGCTCAGGGTGAGCAGTCTGATTAAACAATGAAAACCATCAGCTTTCATAGTTTAATCGGCTTTCGCCTAACCCTAACCCTAACCTTTCCACACAAAAATCTACCCACAACTATCATTGAAATGCACCTGTATTAGTACTAAAGTACTTCATATTTACTAAAGAATGTAAAAACACATTTATGCATTGGTGATGAAATGAAAACTGATGCACTGATTAGGAATTTAACAATTGATTACAATTACAATAATAGTGCCAAATTTATTACATTACATTTCTTATCCAAAATACAATTGTGACGAGGAGGAGGACGTGGCCGGGCCGTGAGGATGCACGCCCGGCGCTGAGTTGTCCTAGCCGGGGGGGGATAAAGACGAGCCGGAGGCGCCAGTTCGAGAGAGAGAGACACGCGGCCGCTGTGTATGTGTGTCTGTGTGTTTATGTTTTGTTTAAGTTGATTTATGTCATTAAAGTTATGTTGACTGTGATGATCACAGCGGCTGCGTGTGTCTCTCTCTTTCTCGAACTGGCACCTCTGGCTCGTCTTTATCCCCCTCCCGGCTGATTAGAACAATTCAGTTCCACACCCTCCTCCTCGTATGTTTTTGAAAATAAAGAATCATACCAAAATTAAATTGAATAAAAACTGACCTAAATAAAATTGTGACCAATTTCATTGCATCATTTAGTAAAGAATCATAAATCAATTAGCCGTCAAAGCTTAGATCTAATTTGAACCTTCATTTTTAAGAGTGTAAGTTTGTAAATTACATAGAACAAGAAGCTTTAGGAACAAAACTTACCTCAGATTGGAAGCCCTTGAGCAAAGGAGCTATCTGTTTACGCAAATCCTGCAACAGAAAAACAGAGAACAGTTTATATTTCGTAACTATTTCACTAGATATTTTAGATTTCAAAAAGTGCTAGAAATAAACAGACATAAGGATTATTATTAGAGATAGACGGTTTAACTTATTTTTCAACATAATTTATCGGTTATCGGTTCCTTACATCAGGCGTACCGAAAAATGGCCAAAAAGTTTTTATTGGGGGCCTGGGTAGCTCAGTGGTAAAGACGCTGGCTATCACCCCTGGAGTTTGCTAGTTCGCTAGTTCAAATCCCAGGGCGTGCTGAGTGACTCCAGCCAGGTCTCCTAAGCAACCAAATTGGCCCGGTTGCTAGGGAGGGTAGAGTCACATGGGGTAACCTCCTCGTGGTCGCTATAATGTGGTTCATTCTCGGTGGGGCGCGTGGTGAGTTGAGCGTGGTTGCCGCGGTGGATGGCGTGAAGCCTCCACACACGCTGTGTCTCCGTGGCAACGCGCTCAACAAGCCACGTGATAAGATGCACGGGTTGGCGATCTCAGACGCAGAGGCAACTGGGATTCGTCCTCCGCCACCCGAACTGAGGTGAATCACAATGCAACCACGAGGACTTAAAAGCACATTGGGAATTGGGCATTCCAAAATTGGGTGAAAAAGGGGAAAATCAAAAAAAAAAAAAAAAGAAAAAAAAATTATTATTAAAATATTAAGTTACATAACTGGTTTGACTGTTGTTGTTATTATCATTTTATTTATTTATTTTTATATATTTATCGGTTTTCCTTATATCAGGCGTAACAAAAAATTGGGGATTTTTTATTTTTTATGAAAATATTAATAGATCGATAATCTGTTTGACTAGTTATTTTTCCATCATTATTCATTGGTTATTGATTCCTTAATATCAATTGTAATGAACCATTGTTTTCACTGTTAATGTCAATAACGATTATTGTCAGAAAGCAGAAATAAAACCATTTATGCATTTCGGTTATTAGACACAAACATTAAAACAATAGGTCACAAAAAACAATGTTCGATCACTACTTAATGTTGATCATATTCAGTATTTATAGCAGTCAATGTGAAACATCTGATCACAGATGGAGAAAATGACAGAAAAAACACGAAATGTATTCAAATGGATATCTTAATTTATCAAATGTCCTAGGGCTGGTTTTGTTCTCTTCAAAAAGAAAAAAAAAAACAGCAAGAGCATGCACGTGTGTATATACACGCACAATCACTCTCACAAACACAAAGAACATCACCTTGTACTATACTTGATTATGGGAAAGGACAGTGTGTGCAAGGAGTGTGTATGTTTTTATTCACGCACTCTCTCTCTTTCTCTTTCTCTCCTGATGTGCCCTCATTTTTTTTTCCTTGCATGAGTTCTCCATGACTCAGTCCTTTCTGCTTCAAAAACTGCTCATGCAAAAACAGCGAGAAAAAAAGCAAAGTGCAGCCACCGCATGCATGCATGCATACAGTATGTGTGCTACACTTGTGCAGTTCCAGCGAAAAGCTACTCAATTAGTTCTCAGAAATGCACCGTGGCAGATTTAAAACTGTAATCTATTACTAGCCTATATCATCTTGTCATAAAGTTACACATGAATAAGCTGCTTTTCAGCTCAAGTTTTGGAGAGATATGATTTTTTTTTTTTTTTTTCTCAAAAGAAATATAAAAATCTGCTCCTCGACAACAAACAGTGTCTTTGTTTTCGGGTTTGGATGGCAGCGCACCTCCCTCCTCTTACTGGGCCCTTACAGTAGAGTTATTTTGATGCTGTGGTATTAAAGTATATCAGATTAAGATGAACATCAATGCCTCTTTCATATGAACATAGGGTGGGTGTTTCAACATGAAATGACATTACACATGGCTGTGAATAAATCTCCCGGCTGGACAAAAAGCCCTCACATTAAAAGTCAGTATAGGAATCCCTACCACGCACAAACGCATTACTTAGCACTGGGGTCGAATAAAACGGCGCCCTGAGTGCTGTAAACGCCAGAACGCAGGCCATTACACCACTGCAGCATAAAGATATACACATCATTACTGAAGCTGCTAGTGTTTCAATAGGAGTGTAGGAGCCACCAAAGAAGATATATTTAATATAATGGGCACAACAGAATTGGACTTTGCAGGCAAAGTGGCAACATTTTCCTTCTTTATTTCTCCCAATCCAACTTTCTCTCATTTTTTTTTTTAGTTTTTGTTTTTGTTTTGTTTGTTTTCTGTGATCTAAATGTTGAGTAACGATACATCAATATAATCTGATCAGCCATACTGATCAATCGGGCAATATTTGACCATTTTGAGATCATCTGCATAAGTCGATAACTATGCATAAATGCTGAAAAACAGACGTTGTAGTTAATAGCACAAATAATACACTACCAGTCAAAGTTTTGGACACACTTGACTGAATTCATGTTTCTCTTGATATTTGGTCTAAAGGCTTATGCTTAAATATTTGAAATTAGCTTTGTAGACAAATATAAATTGTGCCTATGACTACATTTCGATATACACTGTATATAAATATAGTTATATAATTTATATAATATAATATAAATTATATATACATTTTGTGGTACATCATTTATTATTATAATTTATTTTTTAATTGATTAACATTTTATTAGCACTATAAAATACCCATATTTCTATTTGGGTTATTTCATTGTTTTGATGCCTCTCCCA
Organism: Myxocyprinus asiaticus; assembly: GCF_019703515.2. Lineage (NCBI taxonomy): Eukaryota > Metazoa > Chordata > Actinopteri > Cypriniformes > Catostomidae > Myxocyprinus > Myxocyprinus asiaticus. The sequence goes on from NC_059386.1 coordinate 25,643,200, forward strand.
TTATTCTAAAATGTGGAAAATCGTATTTAAAAAGTTAAAAATATTAGCAAAATAAGTGTTAATTTCATTTTACAGTGTTGGGTACTCCATGTATCTCTTATTAAGATAGGTAACACTCTACAATAAGGTTATATACGGTAACACACTAGTTAACCAACTAACAATGAAAAACGTTTCTACAGCATTAATTCGTTTAGGTTAGTGTTAATTTCTACCTACACTTATACATTTTAACATCAAATGTTGTAACATTAGTTAATGCATTATTAACTAACATGAACAAACAGTGAATAATAGTTTGTAGTATCTAGTTTTCATAAATTAACATTAACAAAGATTATTAAATGCTATAAAACTGATAGTCCATTGTTCACGAAATGTAATTTAATAAAAAATGCTAAGGTATGCAACCACTTTGTAAAGTGCTACCAAGATATATGTAGACTGTCAATATTAGGGATGTCCCAATACCATTTAGTTGTTGAGAACGAGTACCAATGCGGAGTCTGATACCTGTTTTTTGTTTTATTTTTTCTTAAATTGCATACAAACAGTTCATTTCGAGTTTATGATCAAAATGGTGTTTAAATAACTGAATTCATTAAAACTATAATCAAATGAAAATATAATTTAATTTTCAACATAATATTGTATTATTTTTAATCAAAGAAGTACTTTTATACAGAACACTAGAGCACAATCCAAAATACATTGGAGTTATATTTTGTCATAAATAGCTGCATAACAGAGCATCATGTATATAAGAATAAAATACAATTACTATATTTATTTATTTAGTAGTAGTAGTATTAGTAGTAGTAGTAGTAGTAGTAGTAGTAGTAGTATTACAGTGAATATTACATACACTACCGGTCAAAAGTTTTGAAACACTTGGCTGAAATGTTTCTCATGATCTTAAAAATCTTTTGATCTGAAGGTGTATGCTTAAATGCTTTAAATTAGTTTTGTAGACAAAAATATAATTGTGCCACCATATTAATTTATTTCATTATAAAACTAAAATGTAATAAAAAAAAAAAAAAGTTTTTGAAATTGATGACTTGGACCAAATAATAAAGAAAAGCAGCCAATAAGTGCCCAACATAGATGGGAACTCCTTCAATACTGTTTAAAAAGCATCCCAGGGTGATACCTCAAGAAGCTGGTTGAGAAAATGTCAAGAGTACATTTCTGACAATTCTAGGTAAAGGGGGACTACTTTGAAGATGCTAAAATATAACACAGTTTTGATTTATTTTGGATTTTGTTTAGTCACAACATAATTCCCATAGTTCCATTTATGTTATTCTATAGTTTTAATGACTTTACTATTATTCTAAAATGTGAAAAATTATAATAAAGTATAAGTGTTTCAAAACTTTTGACCGGTAGTGTACATATACAGTAGTGATCTATTTCTGTCGTACTTTTTTCTTTTAAATTGAGCTTTTATTTTGAAGTGTTTCTGTGTTGCTATAACAGCACCTCCTCAATCGGGAAAAGCCAGTCTCTACATGACTCAAAGTGATTATTAAACCACAAAAGGCTGCCATTTAATGAAATATGTAGTCTGTATGTGCCTTGCGCTACAAAGTGAATTAGCACTCTGCTCATCTACTACAAACAGAGAATGCGATACTCAAGATAGTGTTTTCCAAATATGAGTCAAGGAGCTCTAAAAGGTATGAGCACTTTGTGTCTTTATGTCAGCACGACACTGGCTCCACACATTCACAAGCACAAACATTTGACGCGCGCAGCACATGCAAACTATATATTTATCTCATTCAATTGCAGATTTTGCGGTTAAATAATCTCACTAGGACATAATGTGATTTTAATTAGTGCACTGAATCTTTACATAATGACATTCGTACATCAGATGGTATCAGAGAATTTTTACATGCACGAGTAAAAGTACATGAGCGTGGTATCAGACCCGATTCGGATACCAGTATCGGTACTTCCCTAGTCAGTATAATGCTAATATTATGTAAATATTAGCATTATATCAACCATCAGCCACTCAGCTCTATAGATATCAGCACTGGCCATTAAAAACCATGTCGACCTGGTTGAGCGATGTGTACAGGCTACATGTCCATTGTGATAATCAGGTAACATAATGACAAGACAAGATTCTTGCAACAGGCTGACGTCTGCATCTCTCACCCATGTTCCACTGAGAATAGGAGAGAGAGAGAGAGAACGCATTGGCAGAGAACAGACAGAAGTGGTGGAGGATAGCTATGACCCCGCTGCACTCTTCATCTTCCCAGCGCGAGCAGCTGGGCCTCCGTTCTCACTCTCCCCCCGCACTGGCTACTGTACAGATGACATTTATGTAAGTGCCGCACCAGAGGGGGCAACGTGACCAGGAAGAAACATCCCTCAACATCTGGTTTCAACATAATACTCGGGGCTGGCCAAAAGAGAGTTCCCCTGCACGCCTTGAGCACCAGTCCTGCTCTATTTCTCTCCTACTTCATCTTTCTCTGCAGATGCAATTGGCCTGCGTTTGTTCGCAGGGACTGCAGTGCATAAAAATACGTTTATATCGTTAACAAATGGATAAAATGCTCAGCAATAAAACTAAATCTGCAGGAATGAGGCCAGCTTCGAGCATGTGCAAGTCGTTGTTAAATCCAAGGGGTTTGAAGAAGGAAACACAATCTTTTGGACTACTGCGGTACGTAAACGGTGACAGTGAAGTTAAAACATGTCATCTATGAAAAATCGTGCAACATGACGGACGCTTAACAGCTGAATGTGCAAAACTGACGCATGTAAAAGAGAGAAAGTTATAGCGATATATTGGCTGGGACAATAACATTTTATTCTAACATATACAGTTGTTTCTATATCTAACATATCAAAAACCACTTCATATTAGTTTCACATTAAATAACAAATCACCTCTGAGACAGTAAATAGGTTACTACAGTGTCTAAACCCATAACTAGAATAGAATATTAGGTAAAAATTAAAAAAAATAGATAACAGATATAAAACAGGAATTCACTACAGGGGCTTTTTGTCGCCTCACTTTACTTATCTGGGTCATTTTTGTCACTTCGTGAAATTTGTGCCCCAAGGGCTCTCAGATCAGCATTATATATGTACTCTCTAGTCAGTGTTGATATCAGTATCGATAGTGTCAAAAATCCAAAATAATTTCCTTACTCTCGCTATTGGTCATCGAATAATCCATATCAATGAATCACTGGAAAGCTACCTGCAGATCTCGTGCAAACAAACTAAAGTCTCTTTCCAATCAGGGTTCCTCATTCAAAAAATTTCTTTCTGTGTTCCCAAATACAGATCCACTTAAATTCTTTGCCAGCCACCCTCTTCTAACACCTTTACATCTTTAAAACCATCAGTTTGCCAGATAACATAGCTGCAGGGGCCAACCTGGTGAATTATTTACCATTAATGCGAGCCACCCTCTCTGTATCCCTCCTCCCACTCCCTCCATTATACCACATCACATGCCAACCAGTCTTGGCACAATGGCATCTGGCACTGGGATGACATTGCCTTAGTGGAATCAGGCCAGGCCTGTTTAAAGCTGGTGTCTGCAGTTATACCATCTAAACTCGGTAGGTGTGGTGATAAACAGTTCAGTTTAATCGTATCTGATTGACCGATGTTTGATTCCAAGACTATAAATGAGGGGAATTTAGGAAAATGACCAACATCCAGATGCAGGTCAAAATCTATTTTGTCACAGATTCATGTTGCTTTGCATTATGCTTCAACAAAGATGGAAATAAAATTGACACATAAGCTGAGCTATATCTAGTTCCACACGGAATGTACATGCTGTTTTCACTTTCCACATTGATTCTAGGTGAAAATCTTTGGAATTCTGCAGAAATGAACTGAAATATGGTCAAATGTGTTAAACAGAGTGAAGATGACCAAACGGAGTCATCTAAATGACAGGCATTGAAATTCTGCAGAAATGGGTGGGATTTCAGTAGATGCTTACCTAAAGTATATTTGCCACTTTTAATATGATTGAAGACTTATTTTCTATCCTTCTATGCTATTATACAATGGTGATGAAATAATGTTAGGGGCAATTCAGCAAACGGCACAGTGAATAACACTTTATGTTTGAGCACAGTGGATTCTCCTGGAAAATGGCTTGTTCTGCAAGTCATAAATCCTAAGAAATCCTGCATTGGAAATGGTGGAAACAGGAAAGCACATGGTATCGTTTGTCCACTGGATGTCTTCTCCTGTCTTTCCCTGTCTTCTGTATGTAGAATCTCCATTCAACAAAGTCTAGGAGCATCACCCCGCTCGTTATTCATAAGTACACACACACACACACACACACACACACAAACACACATGCACAGAGAGCAGAGAGCAGTCATGATGGATGAGAGGAGAGTTCACTGATAAGAGAAAGGCCACTATAGAGGAACACACTCACACACATCCAAATATTCTACAGGAAACAGTACTGTGGCATTTTACTGAAAGTGGCTGATACCAAAGTGCAATGTCAGCTTCTGTGCACGAATCTGTAAAATCAGATATTTTACAGGTTCTTTACAGAGTACCCATCACTGGTTCAGTGTTGTAGACACTGAAGCACAGCAGAGCATTTGTGAAGAGATGGAAACAAAAGATAACAAGAAAAACAAAACTAGATTAGTTAGTCGGTTCAAAATTCGCCATCATCATGTTAAGGTGTAGTAGGTGTTACCAAGGCATGCTATGCAGTTTTGCTTGGAGGCTGCTCACTGGTCCAAGTCAAAAGAGCCCACCCCCAAGTCTCTTTAGCCGCATTTCCACTGTTGGGCCAAATGAGGGCGTGCTAGTGCGTGCCAGGGTCAGTTGCGTTCTCCAATGGCCTTTGGCCCATAGATTACCCTTGGGCCAAACAAGGCCAACTGGGGACAGAGGCAGGGTCAATGTCAAAGGCTGAGTTTCGCCGAACTTGCCAGCTTGTGTATCCAGTGCATCGGTACAGGTTTGAAAAAAAAATAAAAAATACAATAAAAAAAAAAAAAAAATGCAGGCACAGTACAAATCCGTTAAAATGCACAATGGACAAAGCAATGTCCAAAGAAAGAACTTTCCATGGTTCGAGATCATGGATGGTGTGCTGGGACATCTCCCCACTGTTAGTGGATAGACCACTCGGGACACCATGGTAGTTACAGTAGGTGAGTTGTCAACGCTAACTTCCTAGCTAGCTAATGTTTACATTTGATATAAACTCGATATTCTAGATAAATAGATAACATGATACCCCAGCTCGAGTTTCCCTCTTGAGCTTTTCCCTCTTGGGGTGTGTGAAATTGGCACCAGGGTGGTGTATTAAGGGCGGGTTTTAGGGCAACGCTGCAGGGCTATTGGCCCGATGTTGGAAACGCAGATTGATTTTGGTCTTGCGGCTCAAGGTCAGAGGATATTGGCCCCGGCTAGCCAGTTGATAGCCCTGGCTCCCACTGGCCCGATAATGGAAAAGCGGCTTATGATATTCTGGTTCCTAGATTTTCAATTTGCATTTTCAATGCAAGTCTATGGGATTTTTCACTCATTTTTCTGTCTGCCACACGAAATCCAATCTCTTTGAAAAATAACAGAACACCTCTCCTTAGCAAGCAGCATGATTTGAGGTATCATTCATGTCCACAAAAAAGTTAAAAAAAAAAAAGTCAAGCACATCTCAAACAAAGCAGAAATACAATGCAGAATCCATAAATAATTCTTTTTTTCATATAATTTAAAAGAACAAAAAAGGAAACGCACAACTGAAAAACTTCCATGAACAGGATTTTAATTCGTAACTGACGTTTCAAAAATCCCGCTCTTCCTCAGCCTTAAAAAAACACTCATTAGTACGCCATGTGATCTATACTATTTAAAAAAAAAAATGTTATGTCTGAGGAAGAGTTGAATGCTTGAAACATAACTTACAAATTAAAATCCGGTTCATGGAAGTTTTCCAAGTGTGCATTTAATTTTGCCTTAGCAAACACCACTAATAAAAAGAAGCAAAAAAATCAAGATAAACAAAACAAAACAAAAAAATGCTTTTCTTAAACCAGCAATGCTTTTTAACTCTATATGGCATGTATACATATGTGCATCAGTGCTTACCTATAGCTCCCTAAGCATATATGTATTTATTTGTGTGTGTGGGAGTGTGTTTGTCTCTGTGTGCACAGCTGTGTATGCATGTCTACGAGTAGGCGTGTCTGCGTGCCCTCTTTGGTGCTCCCACACCCTTAAGGTCACAGTCAATTAAACCAGACGGAGACCAGACCCAATGCATTCAGCCTGTTTTCAGCTCCACCTTAGAACTTACACGCTCTCTCAACCACACATAGTCGTGAGAGGGAAAAAGTGCACTGTATAACAGTATGAAGACTGGTCATTACAGTTGGAAAAAATGAGAAACAGAGAAAATGGAGTGTGTGGGGTGGGGGGGGGTCCTTTGGCCCCCATGCTGATGAATGCCCCCAGACGCTGGTCTGGTAATGAGGTCACGGATCTGTCAGACAGACCCCCAAATAAAGCCGGCGTGATCTAGGACCGGCCTGTCTCTTAGACACACACTGTTGATGGAGGCTATCAATCACACAAACACACAGCTTTAATAATACACATCACAAAGAATTGTTCAATTGGAAAGAAATCCTAATAAATAATTGAATTGTTGAAAAAATACTTGCAAGTTGAAATTACAGATACTAATCATCTGATTACCGATGAGAGATACAGTTCATTTTTACATTTAAGTGCCCGATAATTGATATGAAGAACCAATTTTTAGTTATTGTTTTACTTCAGATTTTGACACAATAACATATATTAAGTAGTCATTAGACTACAACAATAAAAACTAAATATGCATTTAAATATATTTTTTATTAATAATAACAATGATAATTATAATGCAAAGTTGTCTTAATTTCTTAAGACAAATATCAGTAAATCCAATATTGATGAGAAAAGTGAAATAAGTTTATATTATAAATTTATACAAAAACTGTAAAAACGATTATTGGTTAAGGCAAGCCAACGTCCACAGACTCCACACTAATCTGGTTTTGTTAGAAAATGCATTGATTTTGCTAAATTTAAACCTCTCATCCACACTGAAATGTTGTTTTCCTTCACCGAAAATGGACAGTTTTGAAAACGCTCTCCATAACTGCATTCTTTGGAAAACGATGATGTTAGGAAACTGAAAACAGAAGTTTCAAACTTAAAAAAATTACTGTGTATGTGGCCTAATTTAATTTTATATATATATATATATTAAAATAAAAAATAAACACATTTCCCCCTTCTTCTTTTTTTTTTTTATTTATCTCAAACCATCACAAAATCTTTTCAGAGCATCCCAGAAAAAATTGTCCCATTTATTCTACACATGGTTAGCTCAGGCCAATGAGAGGGGAGGAGGGAGTTAAAGCAAAGAAAGCTGGGAAAAAAAAAAGAACTTTTCTTTGGCAATTAGTTCTGATGAGCAGGTTTGTTAGGCAGCAGCTATTGAAGGTCTATTTATAGAGATTGCTTGAGGAGAAAAACCTGAGATGCGGCCATGTAGATCAGAGGAAGAGGGGGATGAAAGAAGGGAAATGAAAGAGGAAAGGGGGGGATGGTGAAAAGACATGGCCTTCTGCCTCGGAGGAATGCAGGGCAGCCATGGCTTGGTGATGAAATGGTCTCGCAAATGTGTGAACATCCTGCCTGACCCCTCGTCCCATATGACACCATTTGTTTGCATTTTCTTCCCCATATTTGGTTCATCTTCCAGTGTCGGAAGTAAAGCTGGTGTGAGTATTTTTTTATGTTCAAATACTTTCTCTAATCCCATTTGAATCTGCAGAAACAACTAAGGATACATCCACATTAAACCGGATACAAATGAAAACGCCGTTTTTGTATTTGAAACGCTCGCTGTCCAACTGCCGTTTTCAAACGTTTTCCAAAAGTTGCCTGTCCACACTAAAACATATGAAAACTTTTAAATCTCCTTACTGCGCATGTGAAAAATCTGCGTTCATGTACGGTCTGAAACGCAGTTGTCCCCGTGTTTCGTCACCGGACAGCAATTCAGAGTAAACTTTGTGTCGCCTTTGAAGGAATGCATTGTAAAGGTTGTACAAAGTAACATTTGTCTTTTACAACACTCTCAAAATGAATAGTAGGCACAATAATAATGTGTGCCGCCATCTTGATTATTTTGGGCTGAATGGATTACTTGACTTACCTGGTTTTTAGAACAATGGAAGACAGAAAGAAGTTGCAATTCCGTTTGGTGACACTAGTGGAGCAGAAATTACACACTTTAGCTTAAACTTTTTTAATAAGGCTAATATTTGCCCACTGGAATTTATTTTCAGGAGCATTTTTGACCTTTGTATGGGATTGTTTTCTACCCATATAAATACACAGCATGTGTCCATTTATGCAAATAATAAAAAAAACATACAAAACTAGATGGTCTAGAATGGAAAATAATGAAATATAAAAGAAATATAAATATAATGAAAGGTTAGATAACAGAAAAAAAAATTTATTCACTTTAAGAACTCCTCACATTTAAAATATCGGGGTGCTTTTGTCCCTTTTATTGGCTTTTTTTTGCCCCAAGCCCTGAGGTTAATTTCTGACCATGTCTCCTTCGGGTCGAAAGGTCTTCGCACATTTGTGGAAACAGCTTACAGCCAAACGTGCGCTCATTAACTGACAGAATGACTCTACACAGTGATTATTAATTTATTTGGAGTCAACAGGTTTGTTGACCACACGTCAGAGACGAACATGTGGGAATGAGCTGTGCAAAGCTCGTCTTCTGTATAAAAAAAAAAAAAAAAAAAAAAAAAAGTGCCTACCAGATATCCGTCTCAGGCTTTTTCCATTCAGGGTGCATAATTGTCAGCATTCCTCTTAAAAGCATATTCCATGGAAACAGCCCCCCTCCGTTCGTCTGAACCTTGTGAAAACTTTAAATAGTGTTTTATGTTGCGCGATTATTTCTGCCTTGTAATTCTGTCAGAGGGTGGAGGGGGTCTCGGGCTCTGAAAATTACCTCAAATAAAACATGTGGTGGGAGGAGGCTGATGCAAGTGTCTTTTGTGAACATAAAGACATTTTGGAGGACGTATAAAAGAGAAATGGACGTAAACAGAGGACAAATGGGCAGGGTAGTGGAAATGTTCAAGAGAAGCTGGTAGATTTAACCATATTGGGTAAAAAAGCAGAGGTGGCGTGCACTCAAACAATTAAATAAAATACAGACTAACACAGCAAACACAGTTAAAAGGATAGTTTGCCCAAAAATGTCAATTCTGTCATCATTTACCTAATCAACCTATTGTTTTTCCAAACCCATATGACTTACTTACTTCTGTGGAACACCAAAAGGGAACTTTTCTTTTTTTTTTTTTAAAGAATATTCTGGCCATTTTGTCCATATTATGAAAATGAAAGGGGCTGTCAATTTCTAAAATGACAAAAAATACTATAAAAGTGACATATAAGCTGTCTATACAACTGTAAGCTATCGTATGGCTTCAGAAAACTTGGAATAGAGTGCATGAGTCATATGGACCACTTTTATGATACTTCTATGGTGCTTTTTTGTCATTTAGGAGCTTGACAGCCCCAGAAATCCTTCAAAAATTCACATTTTGAGTTCCACACAAGGCGAGTAAATGACAGAATTTTCATTTTTGGGTGATCAATCCCTTTAAAACACATACACAGATACACACACACACACACATTTACTCACGTCACATAGGATTACTCTATAGGTCCATCATGCGCAAAGACTATAAATATACACACTACCGGTCAAAAGTTTTGAAACGCTTGACTGAAATGTTTCTCATGATCTTAAAAATCTTTTGATCTGAAGGTGTATGCTTAAATGTTTGAAATTAGTTTTGTAGACAAAAATATAATTGTGCCACCATATTAATTTATTTCATTATAAAACTACAATTTAATAAAAAAAAGAAAAGTTTTTGAAATTGATGACTTGGACCAAATAATAAAGAAAAGCAGCCAATAAGTGCCCAACATAGATGGGAACTACTTCAATACTGTTTAAAAAGCATCCCAGGGTGATACCTCAAGAAGTTGGTTGAGAAAATGTCAAGAGTACATTTCTGACAATTCTAGGTAAAGGGTGACTACTTTGAAGATGCTAAAATATAACACAGTTTTGATTTATTTTGGATTTTGTTTAGTCACAACATAATTCCCATAGTTCCATTTATGTTATTCCATAGTTTTAATGACTTTACTATTATTCTAAAATGTGAAGAAAAAAATTATAATATAGAATGAGTAAGTGTTTCAAAACTTTTGACCGGTAGTGTACACATACAAAAATTTGCTACAGCTGAGAAGACATCTGTTTCACAGTGTCTAGACTTCAACCATGAACTACATTCGCCGTTTAATATAAAACATCAATTTATGGGATAGGGTTTCAGGCCTTACTGATTCAAGATCAGTATTGAGACTGAGGGACAGAATTGCAGAGCTACTGCCAGCCCACCTCCCTCAAGAGAATCACACAGCCCACAAATTAGTTTAATGTTTTACTGACAGCCATAGCTGTTCACAGGAGGGATCACAACTGTGCAAAAGTCCCCCCCACTCTCGCACCGCTGAATAAAGTGAAATTGAAGTCTGTTCTCTACAGACATTTCAACTGGAGAAGAGAAACAGGCTCCGTATGGGAAAAAAAAAACATGTATTTGTGGAGAGGAGAAATTGTGTCTGTTAGGAACTGGAGCGACTGTATCTGGAATGGAAAAACTGTGTCGGTAGGAAGAAGAATCCGTGGATTGGTTGTTTATAAAAGGGAGAGATGGTGTCTATGTGGAGAAGAGACGTCATGAGTTTGATGAGGAGAAACTGTGTTAGGTTCTAAATGAAGTTCCAAATGGGATGGGGGTCTCAGAGCTCAAGCGCAGTCCCATGCTCAAGCCCCTCCATTATGGACAGCATGCTTAATCAGTTTACCTTAATGCTCTCAGGGTCTGTTTGAACCAGTGAATTAGTGAAACAAGAGGCTCCATTACAAAAATCAAGAGTTCTGGCAAACTTGTCGCAGATTCGTCACTCATTATTTTCACATGCAAATGAGCTTTGCGGCAAACTCTTCATTGTCACCAAAGGTTTGCTGCAGGTTCACCACTACTGGTGAAGAGCTGCAAACTTCTGGCAAACATTTGTGAAATTGATATGTGAAAATAATAAGTGGGAAATTTGCGTCAAGTTCGTAATAATACTAGATTTTTTTGTAAGGGCTGTGTTGAGAAGGATATAGCTGTAGGCAGAGCTCCAAAAAGATGCAGTTGATCCAAACCGCTAGGAAAGATATAGGGAGCCCCTAACCAACCCTTTCCCTAACCTTAACTGTGAGTGGAAGTGTCGCCCCCTTTTGGAGTTGGCAAAACCCCTTCTGGAGTAACCCCGCCCCTTCTGGAATAACCCCGCCCTCTTTTGGAGATTCTGTGCCCATTTGGAAATCTCCGGCCTGCAGATATACATACTTAGCTGTGTTGGCTTATTAAAGAGAGACGGTATCTGTTTGAAGAGGAGAGACAGTAGTTCATTTAAATAAACTTTTACAAGTTCGATTTCAGTTGGATTCAAATAATTTGTCTTTTTAAAATGTCATGTAAATACTTCAATCTAACTGAAATTGTACCACTCTGATTTTTGCAGTCAGACTAACAGACATAGATAATGCGATTGTTGCTCAGCTTTGTTCAGCATATATACACGTTATCAGGCCACAACTGGCGCATTCTTCGAATGAGAGAGGTTGAAGTGCAACATGTATTTAACCCGGATGTTGAGCACAACACAAACCAGATAGCGGTATCGTGGAGAATGCTAGGAACTAGGGCAAGACAATATATTGAATATTCAGAATATCGCAGTGATTTTAATGTGCTTATTATTTGGCCATTAAGTTTCATAAAGAGCATGTCAGTAGACTAATTTCACGATCCTTCATGGCTGCGCAATTAATCAAAATGTTGATATGGTCATACGTATGTGATTAGTAAATTGCAAAAGGCGATGATTAAAGATAGATGTGTGTGCTTCAGAATAAGCGGGTGACGTGTTGTTCCATGCAAGTGAGGGGCTCACGAGCTTGTGTTTTTAGCACTTTTAGAGCAGTTCACATGCATTGTGAAAGAAAAACACTGCCGATTCAAGCATAAGAGTTATTATAAAAATATACAAAAACAGCACAGTATAACAGAAAAGGAGGAGATGAAGCGTTTCATAAGATGCGGAACACTGTAAACTGTCAAACACACATTGACACTGCACTTTGTGTCAAAATAAAAGCTCCAGGGGAAGTAAATATGACAGAAATTACTTTTATATAAAACAAATCTAATCCTCAAAATAATAATGATAATTCAGTATTATATTATAATATTAAACTTGACTGGGTCCCACAGTAATAATTAAGTATTATGCAATATTCAACTGGTTTCCAAAAAAATAAGCGAAGTAGTTATCAACACCTTGTTCATTCACAAAACAAAGCTTTACTAAAAATATATTTATCTTATAAAAGGTAAATAATCAGAATCAGAATGAGCTTTATTGCCAAGTATGCTTACACATACAAGGAATTTGTCTTGGTGACAGGAGCTTCCAGTACACAACAATACAAAAACAGCAACAAGACTTAAAAATTATTAAAAATGGAATAAAAAATAAATATTGAAAAGAAAAAAGGATATACAGAATACACAATAGAAAAAAAAAAAAGATATAAAAATATATATATATATATATATATATATATATATATATATATATATATATATATATACACACACACATACACACACATATACATATATATATACATATACACACACACACATATACACACACACACACACACACATACATAGTGTAAATCTAAATACAAATCGGTTTTATACAGTGCAAGGGAATGTAAAGGTAGAAGAGGTTGGATGTGTTGGATAATACAAAAAGACTTAAGTTGTGTATTGCACATGAATTATTAATTAATTATATTATTGCACATTAATTAAATAATGCTTTTTATTAAGCTACTATGTATAATTTTATATAAAATATCAATCTAAAAGTGCATATTAAAGAAAACAATTAATCTCATTCTACCGTGTTCATTTAGTAAAAAACTTTAAAACATGCCTTCATTATTTTTAAATATATTTTTATTCAATGCCTTAAAAATATTGAATTTACTTGGCTACAATTGCTGTTTGGATAAAAGGTTCATCTAATAAAAAAATACATTTTTTTTTTTAAAAAAAGCCATTTGAGCCATTTCTGAGCAAATACATAATTTTCAAAATATATATCGAATATAGTCAATAGGCTGAAAAATAATGAGATATAATTTTTGGACCAATATCGCCAAACCCCACTAGGAATATCCAATTTTGGACGGATGAGGAGACGGCATTCATGTTGTTGTAGCTGAAGGAACTAAACATTCTTTAATTCATGGATGCAAGACAATCACTGGAAAACGTTTATGATACTTCCTCAGCTGACGTTCTTGCTCCAAATATTCTATTACACGTTGACACGTGTGTCATGTATACTTGGACAGACAGATGAAAACTAGCTCAACTTCACAAAAAAATAGCTGTGGCTCAATTATAGCTGCACATGTAAACATACTGTGTTTCAGCTTGTAAAAGAGAGAATGTGTTAGCCTGTTTTAAAGAGGAGAGAGAATTAAAAGTATCTATTTGAAAGGGAGCAATTGTGTAAGCTTGTAAAAGTAAAACTGTGTCTGGAGAAACGGTGTTACCTTGACAAGCAGAGAATTTGTCTGATTGAAAAAGAGACTGTGTTAGACTGTTAAGGAGAGAATGTGTCAAACAGACCGTGTTAAGCTTGTAAAGGAGAGACTGCTGTATGTATGCGTGGAAAGCAGACTGTGTTAGCTTGTAAAGGAAATACAGTGCCTGTTTGCAGAGGAGAAACTGTGCGTGTTTGAAAAATTGAGACTGTGCCTGTATGTGGAGGTCAGTGCGCCCCGCTGTAGCAGAGGGAGCTCACAGAGCGTAAACACATTAACGTCACTGTGCTGCTGTACGCTCGGCTGCATTCACAGACTCTGACTCATCATGGCTAGAATGGGAAACAGAGGACACTGGCAAGAGGGAGGACCAGTGCAGTCACACACTTGCAACTGACATACACTTGCAGATATAATTAAACACACACAAACAAACCTATTCATCCACAATTGAGTATTTTAGTGTATAAAAGTACACAAGTACAGTCAACCTCAGTCCTCTAAAATGGGAATAAATTGCTGTATACACTACATAGTAAACATACTAAGACCTATTACGCATGCTGCCATATAAACAAAGCAGCCACATGACTACAATTAAGTACAAATATCATCTGGAAAGCATTTGAAAAGGTTAAAACCTGAGAATCGATGTCAGTAGTCCTGCATGACATTAGAGGTTTACTAGCTGGTTTTACGTGCCGTTACAACCATCACACTTTACACAGTCTTTCATTAAGGAGAGCCGTAAACGTCAACAACCATTACCTCATCGCTGTGAGCAGAGTCACATGGCCCACACGACACCAGTCAAAACTCCACACTGCAAAAAATAGCTAACTTACCCCTTCGCCTGCCCATTTCTCTGTCCCACTCACTATAGACAACATTTTTGCAGGTGCAAGCGTCCAACGGTGCCCAGTGGAAATTTCAGGCCCTGTTCACCCATCGACAGAAACAATATTATCATACACAATAATGGGTTTTCTGTGTTCGGCAAAGCGCAGATTCCATTACAGCTAAAAGCAAACAGTGATGCTGTTGAGTCATGCCTATTAAGCACTATAAATACAGACCTGCTCTGTGCTAATGGTCTGTAACCTTGGCACCTCCAACTGCAGGTGGCAGATGGACTGATGGGTAGAGACCCGGGCACAGGGGCAGGATGGGTGGATGGAATGGCAGCCGTGCTCATATATCTCAGTTCCCATTAGGCATTGTCACTCAACAGTGGTGAAAATATGAAAGCCACACCCAAATAAAGAGATGACAGGAATGATTGTCGCATTAGTCAGGGCACGGTGTCGGCCCTGGCTGTGTCGCTTAAAATATCCCATCAGGCCAAAGTGTAAAGCAAGCTGCCAAAATAAGTGTTTACCGTACACGATTAAATGGGCCTTGGAGAAGAGAAAACACCAGTTCTCTTATATCACACCCAAAGTTTAAGGACTGTTGAAAGGACACTGTAGCTCTTTTCCAAAGTCTTGTGAACAGCCTAACTGACTAGAGGTCTGCAACCCAACTTAGGCCCGACAGGACCCAAGAAACCATCAGGTTGGGTTCGGGTGAGTTTATCACGTGGCTTGAGCGTGTTACCGTGGAGACATAGCACATCTGGAGGCTTCACGCTATTCTCCGCGGCATACTCGCACAACTCACCACGTGCCCCATCAAGAGCGAACCACATTATAGCGACCACGAGGAGGTTACCCCAAGTGACTCTACCCTCCCTAGCAATTGGCCCAATTTGGTTGCTTAGGAGACCTGGCTGGAGTCACTTAGCATGCCCTGGATTCGAACTCACGACTCCAGGGGTGGTAGTCAGTGTCTTTACTCGCTGAGCTACCCAGGCCCGACACAGTGTAAAATTAAAAAGAACTTAGTTTAAAAAAAACGCTTGTCGAGACACCTGGGTTCCGTTTCATTCGTAGCGCTGCTTCTAGCTTGTTTTATACTTGCGTACTATTGTTTGTTCAGATGAACATGGTACCTTCAGGCATTTGGAAATTGCTCCCAAGGATGAACCAGACTTGTAGAGGTCCACAAATTTTTTTTTACTTTTGATTTTCCCATGATGTCAAGTAAAGAGGCATGGAGTTTGAAGGTAGGCCTTAAAATACATCCACAGGTACACCTCCAATTAGCCTATCAGATGTGTTTACTGTTACTATACTGTTACGAATGCTGCCTATGATACTTACATAAAATACAACCTATTGCAACAATATTTGCTTTGAGAAAAAATTACAAAGAAAGAGCAATTTCGGGTTCAGGTCGGGCTTGAAATCTGACATTACTGTTCGGGCCGGCTAAGGTCACGTTGCACGGTCTCAGGTAAAGATCGGGTTTCATTTTAAGGCAGACCGTGCAGACCTCTACTACTGCCTACAAATGTCGATTCCTTCTAAGGGGCCATTTACACAAGATGCATTCTTTAATTCAAAAACAGTTAGATACAGTGCAGTGGAATGGAAAAGGATGCAAGTGTCTTAAGACGTGTTTTTTAAAGTTGAAAAAGTCACAACAGTCAAAGATGTCCCTCTAGTGTACGTTTACATAGAGAAACTTTTTTTTTTTTTAAAACAAAATCGCAGATGGACGCAAGATGCATTTAGGGTGAATGGCCCTTAAGGCAGCCCTAACCCTGACCCCATAAGTGACCAATTGGAACACTCTACATAGGAAGGAACGCCACATGCCACACAATGAGTTTGTAGCTGATTTCAATAAGAGAGTATGACGTTAGCATGTTGCTAAACAAAATACAAAACATTACATTTTTATTAGACATTAAACTTACACAGAACTATTTTTATTGTTCCTTTTCATAATTGAATGAAATATAGGTTTGTAAGTTAGTTTACAATTGACATTTCTTTCACCTCATTTGCCAGCTTGGATTTATTTTTCGCAATGTGTTCCAGCATGCATTCATGAAAGGCTAAATATGTTTTCATTTGAAAACAATGATTTTGCTACTTTTATGCCTCTCACCCACAATGGAACAGCATTTCCTCCACCTAAAACGGTGACTTGCAAAAACACTTTTTAGTGCAGCATACTTTGGAAAACTATGACGTTAGGAAATTGAGATTTCAAACAAAAGCAGATGTGTGAATGTAGCCTTAGAATTTAGGCAAAATTAAGTATCTAAGGCCACATCGACACATCCGTTTTCATTGCTTTCCAAAGTATGAGGTAATGGAGAGCGTTTTTGAAACGCTCCGTTTTCGGTCTAGGAAAATTCTGTTCTTGTGTTTAATGCAAAATGAAAGCGTTTTTCAAATAAAAATTATTAGTGTGGACCTGGCCTTAGGAGGTAGCATAATTAAGCTTTCAGAACAGCTTTCGCATTGAGAGGGTGACTATGATGCCTTAAAGTGCTGCTTACGTAGGAAGCTCACTAGGTTTTAGAACAGAACGTGCGCGCGCAAATACTTTAAGAATCGGTAACCTAAGTCAGACAAAGATCTCAGCAGTACATTAATCAGTAAAAGTAGGTCTCTGTTAGGACATCTAACACTGGGGACCAGGTGATTGAGACTGGGGCCCCTCTAGAGGGCCGCCTTCCGGAGGTTACCATAAGCCACGGTGCTGAAAAGCACAGGAGAGGCAAGCCCAGTGTTGAAAGGAGGTAAGTAGATCTAGGGTTAATGGTGTCTGTGCACGTGTGCAAGTGTGTGTGCTATTATATACTCCGAGTATGATCTTTACGAGTGTCTGTGTACGTTTAGTGGGTATATGTTTAAGTGTGCGCATGTTTTAGCGTGTGTGTGCATCTAACTGTCTGACAGCACAGCCGTTTGCTTGGGAATGATGGAGGACAGCCTGAAATCTGATCACGCTTCCAAGGCCACTACAGTGCCCACCCAAGGAGATGAGGATGAGTGTGTGGGTTATCGGGTACGTGCAGACATTAAAACACACAAACAAACAAACAAAGACACACACACACACATATTCACTGGCACAATAATAAGTTGTTTGGGCAACCTAAGGTTGCATATAAAACCCTAAACAAAGAATATAAGTGTTCTTTATCACTCAACGATAATGTGACAATGCAAGTATTCTTTGTATCTGCTGTTGAAGAATAGGCCTATACGGTATTCTTTTTCATTGAACAACGGTATGAAACAATAGTAGATGTTTTCTTTGTATATAAACAAAGAAAATAAGAATTCGCTCCTACATAATACATAGTGAATCTATCACAAACAGAAAAAAAACAAAAAAAACATTACAAACAAGCTACAGTTTCAAGAGTATTAATTCACAGTCAGCTAACAAGTGACACTGAAATCGTACAGTAAATGGCCTTAAACGAATGTTCTGGGATAAAAAAATCTCTTACAAAAGCATCTGGTATGCTGTCGATTACCACAGACTTGTAGTTTGTAAAAACAAACAAAAATTGTATTTACAGTAATGCACTCACAATAGAAGTCTATGGGGCAAGATATTCTGGATTGCTTAAAAGCAGAAATGTGAAGCTTGTAATTTTGATACAGCGCTTAAATGAAATCTTCCGCAGTAAAGTTTCCTTTGGTACAGTTAATTTTTTTAATCAGTTGTAATCAACAGCATTCTGTCCATAGAGCTTAACTTGAACTGAACCTGACACATTCCTTTAATGATAAATGATTTGAACAATAACCAACAACTGTAATCTAGTCATTTCAGATCAGACTTTACACAACAACATCATTAGGAGAAAACTGACTTTAAAAAAAGCCTATAATCATACCATATGCCATGACTTCAGGCACTGTGTGTGTCAAATAAATTATGACTTTTTGCATTTGATGGCCTAATTAACATAATCAAATGGACAGAGCAATTTAGATTCCTGATATATCCAGGCTCTGATCCTAGATCTTCCCAGTCTCCGGGACAACACCAGCTTTGATAAGAAATAATTTTGCCCAACATCTCCTTTTGTGTTCCACGGATGAAAAAAAGTCATATGGGTTTGGAACAAAATGAGGGTGAGTCAATTGATGACAAAATTTTCCTTTTTGGGCGGACTATGCCTTTAAAGGTTGTTGTCCGACCATACGATTGTAGATTGCAAGGGTTTGTTAGGATCACTGGGGGTTGTGAAGACTGCTAACGTGACCAATCTGTTGTCGGCTAGGCCGCCTCGAGAAGATAGATTACTCTTCTCTAGGCAGCTCAGGGACAGACGAGCCCCAGAACTCCAGAGGGAGGGTTCCCATTCCGGCTCCTATTCCCATTCCTTGTCCCGCTGCTGTCAGCTCTAATGACCCAGTGCAATATCTCAGCACAAAGGGATTCTAAACAAGGTGGAAAAAAATATATTCAGTTCTAGACATGCATCTCTTCCAACAGACTCAGGGATCCTCTGAGGGCTCGGTGTCAGGTCAGGGTACTCACACATGCTCAATGATGAAAAATAAATGAATTCATATGATGTCACGGAAATTGACTACTTTTTCAATATTTTATTTCAATAAGATTGTCACCACAAGGGCGGCGACAAATGAGACCATACATAAACACTAAATATTAAAAATATATATTTTTAGAGATACTGTAGAGCAGTGGTTCCCAATCATGTTCCTGGAGGCCCCCCAACACTACACATATCCCTTTTCTGACACACCCAATTCAGGTCTTTGATTCTCCACTAACGAGCTGATGAGATGTGAATCAGGTGTGTTTGATTAGGGAGATATCCCAAATGTGTAGTGTTTGGGGGCCTCCTGGAACAAGCTTGGGAACCACTGCTGTAGACAATATGAAGTTCGACCAATATTTTTTACTAATTTTTTTTGTCATTTTAATCAGTTATCAGTTATTCATTATCGCATCTACTGACAAGTCTGCTATTTGGTGGATCTCATAGGAACAACTGTAGAAAACTGAAATATAAAGAATTTGTATTGTATCAGTTGTAAAAATATATATACATCAGTGTATGTAAAAAAATTATCAAGGTATTGATCATTTATGAAAAAGCCCTAATTGAATATAAGAAACAGTGATCTATTTCAAAACTGGACTTGCTATGAAATGTGGGACAACGTGATACATAAACATAGACAAAGTAGTCAGAATATCCAAAAGCATAACACTCAGCATAGTCCACTGGTGACTATTAGACAGGAAGCGCTGAGGAACAGCCAATCAAGTCAGCAGAGAGAGACAGGAAGTGGCACACAGTCAAGCCCCATCAGTTCCACTCCATTCTCCTTCCCACTTTGCCTGAGCAGATTGATCAGATCCTCCAGGCACAAACACAATAAGCCAATACATTAAACAAGTGCTCTCAACCTTTACAAAAAGAACAAGGGGGAAGGGTGAGTAAAGAAAACACATGAAAACTACTAATGAATGGTTTGCTATTTTAGTTGCACTTACTGTTTTAGTAGTTTTCATTATGCTTTCTTGTGTTTTCTTAGACTGACAGACATGTATTATCACGCATAAGGGTGTACCTGCAGTCTGTTTGTGTAGATTTAGTATCGATACATAGGAAACGGGCTGATACTGTACCAAAGCCAAAATTTTGGTATCGAGCCAACTCTAACAGGCACTAATACTAAAATCTACCATGAAGCTGAAGGCTATGCAGAGAGACAGATATCCCTGACCCATCTCTCCCACACAAGCCTTTAGTAGGTCAGCCCCTCTTCAAAGATATCATGTAAAAGCAAATCACCTCTGACAGTACACAGAAGAACTATAAGCATATTTTTTCAGACCTGTGTTTACAAACATATTTTGGTTGATATTGCAACAGAAAATGTAGATTATTAAAACATTCAAATGGTAGATTTAGTCTAAAACAGTGGTTCAAAAAAACAAAACAAAAAAACAATGGTACCACCCTAAACACATGCTATTCATTGAGCCAATGTTGGTATGTCAGGCTGGTCAGGATGCTCAAAAAAAAGTTTTGTTTTGTTAAAAGGGCCACAGTGAATAAGTTGACATGGACACCAGAAAGCGGCTTAGTGTGAGAAAGTGCCGTTCCACTTTTGTCCCGTATACAAGCAGCTCGGTCAGTAAACAGCATTCCCCACAGCAACGTAATTTCCTTGCAACACTTGTGTAAATAACAAACCTGGTATCAGAGGAAGACTTCACTATTTTATTCCCCGTTGCTTTGCTTTATTTCCAGATATTCCAGAGTTGTTGCTTTCTATCACTACCCACAGCGGAACTGTGCTGCAATAGTGGGGTTTCCCTCTTACATAAAACTCTGAGATTCCCCCAGTGTATTTGAGCGCATATAGCGAACGTGAGGGACTGACGATATTTTACATTAGTGTGAATAATTGGTTATAGTTTATAGTGTATGTGCTTTTCCCCTTTGTTGACTTGTTGTTGGGCTCCATCCGATGACATTTGTTATCCGTTCTGTTCACGCACATGCGTACTCTTCAAAAACCTGTAACAACACCGCTTATGTGTTTACATGGCCACATAACCTGCTTTTTCTTAACCTCTTAAACGGCGCAAGGAAAGCAGTGTTCTTATGTACATGACGTTTCAGTACGCCGCTTTCTGCAAAAACCCTGGAATAAATGGTTTTCTTAAGAGCATGTAAACGTGGTCAGTGCTTCAACCTGCAAATGGTTTACTTAACAGTTGTTTCTGCACATTTAAGGCTGGGCAAGGTATACATATTGTAACAGAACAATTACATCACCTTTAAATAAAATGCTCTCAAAATCTTGAGAAAATGCAACATTGATAATCATGCCTGGAATCATGAAAATAATCCCCTTTCCATTCTATACAATGAAAGTGAATGGTGACTGAGGCAAACATTCTGCTTAAAATGTGTTCTCCATGTGTTCCATGGAAGAAAGAAGGTCATATGGGTTTGGAGCTACATGAGGGTGAGTAAATGATGAGAAAATTTTAATTTTTTGGGGTGAACTACCTCTTAAGTTTGCATCTGTCACATAAATATAGTGAACGACCCCAGTCTACAAACCGGATATGTCGACCCCAGACCTCACTAGTGTTTATGTGTTTCCCCAGCCCCCCGTCACTCCATTACAGTGTCAACATCAAAGGCATTTTTCAGTGTGCTAGTCAGACAATGCTCTCTCTCTCTCTCTCTTTTTCTCTTTCTCTGTACACACACAGGGATGCAAAAACACACACAGACACATAAATACACTGTAACAAATTCAGTCCCTAGTAAATACCCTAACGTCATGTTAGGAATGGGACTGCTATAATTAACAGTGTAAGACGCCAGTCTGCCAGCGTGGGCATCATGCCAGTGGATCAGCCCTAATTACTGTATTCATTTTGTCAGGACCATTCAGTTCACAGCTCTCTCTGACCGGCCTTGGCAGCCAATGAAATTTCTGGACACTAACATCACAATGTCCAGAGGCCAACCAGCCGTCCCCTTTAAGGCAGCATCAAAGCCAGTGAAGGAGCAAAAATCAAAATGGCTGACGCACACACAACCCTCATAACTGCAAAAAAAAAATCTCTTGAGTGGACACTTTTCTTGGACTGACTCATTCAATATTCTTCAAACCAGCATTCTATGCTAAAAAAAAAACAACCTTGGAAGCATATGTAAATAAAAATAACTTAGAAATATATATAAAAATACCCCCTCACAAGATGTTCATCAATTGTGCTCATAACAAGCATAAGCATAAAATCAATATGAAATCATAATTGGCTCTGTTTACTTTCTTACCATTTACTTTCATTTTATTTCATTTTTGTTTCATTATAATGTGGTAACTTGCTCACCTCTGAAATGACTTTGGCTGCGGCCTAATTTGTCCCACCAGTTTCATGAACCGAAAATATTTTTACACTTCTCATAACACAAAAGATCTCTAACATTGTGTTTTGAGATCTCTCACCTCGCCGCACCCCCCCGAGACACCGAGGCATTTTGAAGACACAACATTGTTTGAGGTAAGTAACGTTAACTAACATTAACTAAACATCCACTGCAGTTATCCACTAGTCCAAACACTATCATTATCAATTTTATCATTGTCAATGTACGACAGAAAACAGATAACTTTACTGCGGAAGTTATCATTGATAATTACCGTTAAACTAACATAGGCTAATGATGTAGGATGTCAGTCTCCTCGCTTATGTCGACTGACATATCCAGCTGCTTGTTGTGAAAAACAAATGTATAACGTATGTATATCTACATACGATTATATCTAGCTAGCTACCGTTAGCTAATTATCTAACGTTAACATTATTACCAGCGGCTCTGACAATGTAACTATTTTCAGCATCTGAGGAGCAAGTTGGCTCATCATGTAATGTTAGGCTATTTGTAATGTTTACTAATCGAGTTGAAGTAACGCTATTGTTGAAACCCAGTCACGTTTACCATGCTTTGTGGGTGTGACTTTTTTGCCTTATTACCATTCATATCTATACAACCAACGTGTTTATGATTAAATTACTACTAGAGCACAAAACTGTTTACAAGAGCACAAAGTTCTTCATAGATCTAGCCTCTTAAATTTGCTCTCAAAGTGCACCAGATTGATGCATTTAACTTTAAAATGTACAACATTTTCTTACGGGGGAGCATGCCCCCGGACCCCAGTAGAGGATCCGAGGTCCACCCACCACAGTCTCACAAAATCCTGTTGGAAAACACTGCTGTTTCACTTCAGTAATTTCCATTACTGAAGTAAAATGGGTAGTGAATGTCAAATTCATATTGGCTTTAATCAAAGATTTTATTTAAAGAGAAGTAATATTAGCACGGCTTTTAACATTTGTGCAGTTTAGTCACCATCAAACGCTTGCATAGTTTAAAAGCGCTCTTCAAGTTGTGGTGTTTGCATGTGGTGACACACACTGAACAAAAATGTTAAATATGTGATTATCAATGGTGTCTAATGCATAAACTCAAAATATGTGAGAGCTGGGAGGGAGGGAATGCTCATGACTTTATGAAAATATTTCCATCATGCAGGCAGCCCTGAATACAATTTTGGTGCCGACACACTGGTCTCTTTCAGTCTCCATCACATCCTATTTAAAACTCAATCTCAACAAGCAGCACACGAAAGCTAAACGAAGACGGGGCCAAATGCGCCGCTTGTTTGGGTTAAATATTTGTGTTTGAAAAAAGACAAAATGAAGTGATCTGTGTCAAATTTAACGGCTGCTTAGGATTATTTATTTCACAGGTGCAGGCCGAGGAAAACACAGACGTTACGTAATTGCTTGGAAAATAACGGGTCATCCTAACAAATCCTGATCTGTCACATTGACATCACACAGCGGACAATAAACTTTTCAACCTGCATCCTGAGGCGAAGCACAACCATGAAGGAGCTACATAAATAACCAGTCAATAACAATTACACAAGAGTAGGGCAACGTTTGGAGCACTGAAAATGGAATGGATATGGAGAAACAAAAATGGCAATTTACCTTTCTAAATACATACAGGCAAGTTCTAAAAACTTTAACCATGAGCAGCAAGAATTGATGCAAAAATATGAATAAAATTAAGGTTTGAAATTCAGCATGTGAGAGATATACACTAAAAAAATATATTATAATATAAAAAATACTTCATAACAAAATTCCATAATGAAATATTTTAAGTTTTATTCATTTAATTTTGTTTAAAATTGCACAATTCAATTAATTTTGTTATGAAATTGAAATGCGTATATCTTACAAATAGGCTAAAATGTTAAAATATTTTTCTGAATACGACATTTACATTTATTCATTTGGCATATGTTATCCAACATGACTTACACATGAGGAGAACAAGCAATTTATCCTAAACAACACAGAACAGTGGCTCCAAAAAAGTATAAAAGACACTTAAACCACACTTAAAAATTTATGATTTTAATCACATTGATAAAATATATCAAACAAATAATGCTAAAGCTTTTCTCAGAACTAACTTTAATTTGAACTATTTTGTAATTATTTTTAACCATCTGGTCCCAAGGCAATTTTTAGATGCAAGTCAGTTCCCCTTAAGTTCACACAGGTGTCCAAGCAGAATAACCACAGGTTTAGTTCCTCTATTTAACTCTGGACATGTTCTACTAACATATGACAACCAGAAAGTGTCCAAATAAGCTTAATCTTCTTAATTGTTTTATCATTTGAACCTAACAAACAAGTGTGTTTGTGCTATATGTCTTTAAAAAATGCCACTCAGATTGATAAATAATGTTTGTTTGTAATATAATGCAATGACATGCATGCATTTTTAAGTGTGGTTAAGTGTGTCCAAATACTTTTTAGGGCCATCGTACATCGTACACGACCCAAAAATGAGTCGTAGATTGAAGGCAATAAAACAATGCTAAATGCACTGCTTCAGAAGTAACTGTACAGTAACGTAGCCATGCCACATTAATTCCACATCCAATAGCCCAGCCATTAAGGTAACTTTCCAGCTTTCCTCATCAGAGATAGAATTTCCCCCTCTTTGACTGAGGCTCTTGATGTCTTGCACCTTGGGTACTGGTCAAAGAGGCACTCAGACTGACTTTTTTTTCTTTTACAGAGTTCACAGAATCTCAGAACGAGTGGCCTCCCAGCCAAAACCCCCAGCACGATTAATTTAGTAACGGGTTATTAAGCGCAGACATAAATTGCAGCCCTGGACATTTTAAATGGAAAAGGGGGACTGATTTATTGAGGCTCCGGAGACAAAACAGGTTTTCTATTTTCCATTTATTCATCGGCACTCTCTGGGAGTGGTAACTCGTGAGGAATTCGCGGAACGAGAGGCAGGAAAGAGGGAGCTAGAGGGAGGAGGGCAGGAGGTAACGGCAGCCGTGATCAAAGATAACGTTGGCCGGAGCGCTGCAGAGCCCTTGAATACTCGATATGATGGTTGGCAGAGACAAACATATCAAGAAATTATACAGATTTGGCATTAAGAAGAGTGGAGGCACCTGTCTGACATCTTCATAAAAATAATTTTAAGCTGATAAGGATAATATTCATCAAAGAGTGAAAAGAAAAGCCTTTGATTTGGTTCTCTAGATCAGTGGTTCTCAACAGTTGGATCGTGACCCAAAAATGAGTCATAGATTGAAGGCAAAAAAACAATGCTAAATGCAAATAATGAAATAAATCTAACCATATAATCGTACATAGTTAGGCAAGTGAAATAAATAAGCTTGTCAACTTTGAAATGGGAGGAGAAAACTCTTCCCAAAGCCTTTTTCTGTTCCTGACGTCAAAGGCTGTACGTCCAATTAAAATGTGCATTTCATTGGGGCAAATTCATCTGTCACTTGGTAGCCAAAGTAGACAGATGCCAGCATGGACATGCCCTCATAGTCAAAAACCATGAACAAAATTACATGAGGTAAAAGAAAATACAACCCAGACGACATTACAAATAAGCTTACATGCAGCAAGGATAAACATGTCGTATTGCATATCATTGTGTATTGTTGGACCTATGCGGTTCATGGGTAATAAAAATACTTTTCAATGTTTGATTGTAAGGCCATTTTTGTTTACATTTGTAAAATAAGCAATTTTAGTGCCACTGATCTGGACATCTTTTTAGAGCTGAAGTGAATGAATGAGTGAATGACGCAATTACTACAGTACTCTGTTCTGCCTCCATGTATCTTGGTGATAAGCGAAAGCCAGCATTCCACATGATTCTACAATTTGAGTCTGTAAATACTAAAGGACCACAACAGAGCCTACGAATATCATATTCACACATTTCGAACAAATAATCTGCTTCTAAACAGAACATAAACTCCTCATAAACATCATAATGTTACACTACTGTCAGTCTATATTTGTTTCAGGACACTCAGATCAGAAAGGGTTTTATGTAAATAGAGAATCACTGATCCTTACTGTCTTCCTAACATGCATCGTCATTTTTTTCTCTGGAACATGACCTCACAACCAACCCTACGGTCTGGACATGACCGTTGGCCGCTAGTCATGCAGACAGAGTGTTCCCTAAATGGATAAACCATAACATCCTCTGGTTTCTCTGCCACTGACCTCTCTTATGAGACCATACCGTGCTTCAGACAAGTGCAAAAGCCACAAAGTAATCTAACAGTGTGGATGTGCTCTAGATAGTAATCAATTGGAACAATTGCAAAAACAAGATTGCAACTCTACAAGGTGCGAACTGTAAAACAAGCAGTTGGATTGGAGGCAGAATGAAAGCATAAAAGGAATAGTTTTCCCAAAAATGAAAACTCTGTCAATGTTACTAAGGTTGACATTCTGCCCAACATCTCTTTTTGTGTTCCACGGAAGAAATAAGTCATACAGATTTGGAACAACATTAGGGTGAGTAAATGATAACCGCATTTTTGTTTTTAGGTGAACCTTGTGAATAACATCAACTGATATCCAATGACAGGACATTGTACTATCATTCACAGGTACCCAAGAGACTAGGATGTGCCTATATGACAATTAGGCATTCACATTCCTCTTCGCCCAACTACATTTGAGCAGTTTATCTTCGGAAAATTATCTCTCACCTCTGGAGTATTCTTCTTGAACTCGCGGCTTTGGTCGATGAGTTTTTTCCTGGACTGCTCACTTTCATCCTGTCTGTTGGCCAGGGCTGTGGCGGTGGCATCCAGTTCTTTCTGAGGACAGATAAGGGAAACAATGACATGAAGTTTTAGAGTAACGGTTTAGGCAAATTAATGACATTACATCAGACATTAGATTCACAGAATTGAACATAATTTCACAGTTTCAGACTTTCAGAAACAATTTGTGTTCCATAAGACCGTGGTGACAGTGAATTCGCCAAGAAGGTCAACCTTGTTGGTCCTGGAACAACATTCCTATCAACAATCGGATTTTAGAGTTTAGGTTTAGGGTTAGGGTTAGGGTAGGGATGTGCATGAGTAATACATTTTTTGAGTACTCGTTTAGCTATAAATATTCGACTAGTAAAAACACTATTTGAATATTGCAACTGTATTTTCCTTTGTAAAAAATTTTATTATATAAATAGCTTCAGAAGGCTTAGAATGTAGGCCTAGGTTCAAAGGTTAAACATAAAATTCTAAATTTCAAGTAACAGATTACTCGTTGTGTGTGTGTTAGTGTACTCGACTACAAAATTACTCTAAACGCCCATCTCTAGTTTATGGGTCCAGGGGAGTAGGGTCACCAAAATGAACACTCAACAAATGCTGAATATGAGTGCAAATCAAATAAATGTGAGTTAAAAAAAAAAAAAAGCACCCAACATTCAACAGATGTAGAAAGGAAGTGCCTTAAATGTAAAAGACCCAACCACCTTTTAGATACAGAAATAGCCTATCAATCAACTCCAGAACGCGCATGCGCATTAGCTATACAAGCCATGAAAATTTTGTTTTTTAGCGCAATCTGATGTAAAGAAGCACAATTTATGATACCAGAGTTGTCAGACTTTGCTGCTGATTTTAAATAAATGTTCTTTGATCATAATCTTGACCAACCGTTTTGGAGATTTAATTATTTTACCCATTCAAGTAGGTAGGAGCTGCACTACCTGCTTGTTTATATATATATATATATATATATATATATATATATAAAAATAAAAAAAAACGCTTCCCGTGAGCGTTCCAAAGATGGCACCGAGTGGACTGACTTGCTAAAAGACTCTGCAAATATACAGGAAATAATTCTGTTGAAAAATAATGTAAAATACAGTTGTATGGTAAAAAATATTTGTAGACAGTCATTTGTTTCAACTTACCCCCTTACCACCATCAAAAATTATGTCCAGTAGTGCAGATAATTGCTTTATATTGGCCGATACATTGGTGCATTGCCAATTAGCAGGTGTGGCAAAATTTTCATTTTGGTCCTTGGTTAGAACTATGCTTGTTTGATAGTATGTTGTTCCAGGAACAACAGTAGATGTTAACCCTGGTATAGTGTTGTCAAAAGTACCGGAACTTCAGTACCAAGTCGAAACTAAAATTAAAAAAAAGATGCAACAATACCAGTGGTTCTGCAGTACCGGTAGTACCGAGCACCGACTCAATCCGGTACCAGTGCTTATTCCACGCAGTATGACTGACACACAACAGGTTTAAAATGCTCATATTGAGTGTGTGCTGTTACTCCTTACCATGAAATGGACAACTGATCAAATTAAAATCGTGACATGTCTTAGTGTGATTTATTAAACTGCTAAAGGCTGCAATCTTAGTTTGGAAGAGATGCGTACTTTGAATTAATGTATAAATTTGGCCGCTAGAGTTGAAGTCAGAAGTTTTCATACACTTATGTTGAAGTCATTAAAACTAAATTTTTTTAACCACTCCACAGATTTCATATTAGCAAACTATAGTTTTGGCAAGTCGTTTAGGACATCTACTTTGTGCATGACACGAGTAATTTTTCAGGTAAACAAGTAGACAAAACAGGTAGACAAGTATCTATATCCACAGTAAAACGAGTCCTATATCGACATAACCTGAATGAAAGGCTGCTCAGCAAGTAAGAAGCCACTGCTCCAAAACCACCATAAAAAAGCCAGACTACAGTTTGCAAGTGCACGTGGAGACAAAAATTGGAGAAATGTCCTCTGGCCTTCCAAATGGTCAGTGACCCCAAGCATACCTCCAAAGTTGTGGCAAAATGGCTTAAGGACAAGAAAGGCAAGGTATTGGAGTGGCCATTACAAAGCCCTGACCTCAATCCGATAGAAAATTTGTGGGCAGTACTGAAAAAGCGTGTACGAGCAAGGAGGCCTACAAACCTGACTCAGTTACACCAGTTCTGTCTGGAGAAATGGGTCAAAATTCCAGCAACATATTGTGAGATGCTTGTGGAAGGCTATCCGAAAAGTTTGACCCAAGTTAAACAATTTAAAGACAATGCTACCAAACACTAACAAAGTGTATGTAAACTTCTGACCCACTGGGAATGTGATGAAAGAAATAAAAGCTGAAATAAATCATTCTCTCTGCTATTATTCTGACATTTCACATTCTTAAAATAATGTAGTGATCCTAACTGACCTAAGACAGGGAATTGTTTCTATGATTAAATGTCAGGAATTGTGAAAAACTGAGTTTAAATGTATTTGGCTAAGGTGTATGTAAACTTCTGACTTCAACTGTGCATACTGAGAATCATTCACAGCATGTTGTATCAGATGACAGAGCAGAGCACTAATCTACTGTGAACCACGCAGCACATGTAAACTATATATTTATATAATTAAATCACAGCATTTGTGCTTTAATCTCAACTCAACTTTATCTATACAGCATTTAAAACAACAGAGTTGACAAAAGTGCTTCACAGTAATACAATTTAAAACAGAACATTTAAAAATTACCACATACACAAACACCAGTAATCTAAAACACAAAATCCAAACACTCCAAAACTGTGTCTTACAATTCATTTGTCAGACTCAAAAGGTCAGTGTAAAGAGATGAGATTTCAGACGTGATTTAAAAAACTGTTTATCTGGAAAATGAAGCTTCCGGCAAAAAATAAACGTCATACTAAAAGCACGTTTCAAAATATAAGCTGAAATTCCTGAAATTGAGGAAATTGTGACAGAAATGAATTACAACTGTATAGTAAAATGTAATATTCACTGTAATATTCACTGTAATAATAATAATAATAATAATAAAGCAATATATCACAAGCAAGACTGCTGTTAAATAAAACTGGCCAAAAAAATGCAATGACATGTTGAAAAGTTGTTTTCACTTGTTAAAAGTTTTAAAAATTAATTGATTAGACGTCATTTTGATGATGAAATATTCTGGAAAATAATCATAATAACAAGAACAACAACAAAGAGGAAAACAGGATTTGGTAAAGAATAAAACAGATTTCAATAGGGTGCTTCTTAAAAACAATTAAGCAATGCATCCTTGACTGAGAAACACTTGAAGGAAACATGCATTTCTTTTAATTTATTATTTACATTGAAATGTAATTTTTTAAATAGGCTAAACAGGTGTGTTCAGTAGCCCCTTTATCATATTAGCATATTTATGCTGTGGTACCGAAATTGGTATCGAGAACCAAGAAATGTCACTGGTATCGGTACCGACTACTGATAATTTGGTACCATGATCACAGTTCTACAATGAGACTGGGGACACTTAGTCGATTTGGTGTTCACAAGCAAGGTCGCTGACCTCAGAGTAAGTCTCATTTGCAATTAGCCAAAAGATATAAAAAAAAAAAAATACCACAAAACCCTCTCACCAAACATAATGTCTATATTGCAGGAAACACATGTTTTATAATGTATGAGAATACTGCTCAGTATGCACCTGCAGGCATATTGCGGCCATAAACCACTCTCAATAACTCACTCAAACGGACCAATCAGATTCCCAAGAAAGTTCCCTCAAACAAGCTGAGATTGGCCACTGCATCAATCAGTCACCGACAATGTGCTGCAGTCCCGCCCCTGGTGGGCCTCATGAAAAGTCAGCAGTCTGCAGTCCCCGCAGTCCCACTCTTCTCCTCTAAACAGCAGGAAGCTGAGCTAAAGAATATTGTCTGACATCTGGGAGCCAGATGCTGAGAACAAATCAACTTAATTAGGCTGGAACTCTTTGCGCCAGACTCCCCAAACCTCCAACACAACAACTGGGGGGCTGAGTCACCACAGTCTCGCCCCAATTTTACTCTTCTCTGTTATTATCAACTCCTCTTTGCTCATTGGAAGACACACGGCTCCGCAAAACACTCAGACGGAGCGTTGCTTGCCTAGCCGAACTCTGCAAGGTACATCACTAAGGGGTTGATCCACAGGGACATATTTGGTTTTAAAATATCATCCCTAGAGACGGGTGTGGAGCATTGGTTTCTGGGTCAAAGGGACATGTTTTAAATAAAAACGTCATGCTTTATAAGTGGGACATGGTTCTGGTCTTTCTAAACAGCCACGGCAGGATGTCTGCATTCGTTTGACATAAATATATATGTAGTGTAACTGTGACGAAAATAAACTCTGACATAATGTGTTTACCCTAACAATGTACTGACATGTACACACAATATATGCACGTGCTGTAGAGCACTGTATAGGCCTATACAATACTTTCCTACTATCATAATAGATATCTCCTAACACTTTACAATGAGGTTGTGTATGTTAATATAAGTTACAGTCATGCACTTACAATGGAAGTGAATGGGGCCATTCCATAAATTAAAAAAACATACTATTTCAAAAGTACACTGTAGAAAATGTCATCATATTTCACTAAATTTTATAGGAATAGATGTTTCTTCTTATTTGTAATATTAGTAATGTACATTGGTTATATTTTATGTAGTTTAGTTAATGTATATTGCTTTATTTTAATTACGTGTTACCCTGATTGTGTTTTGTGTTTGTGCGAGTAACACTGTGCACTACATGTGTAATAATTATTGCTCTTTTTTAAGTCATCATGTGGCCTTTTGTAGTTACTTAGGTGATTAACCAGGGGCATTGCTAGACTTCAGTGTCATACGGGGCTTAGCCCACAGGCCATATTATAATATAAAAATAAAATGAATCCTTCCTTTCATGACTTAAAAATGAGAATTACCTCTTGTCGGCTCATTGTTCATTATGCAGAAATTAATGCTAACAATAAAATCAAAGTAATTTAACAATTTACATTTTCAATTGTCATTTATCTAAATATTTTGAGAATAAAATAAAAATAACGAGAAGTCGAAGCATTATGCTATTTAAGTCATAATATTTTGAAGACACATCAAAAGGAAAGTAACAAAGTGGAGCGTCTGGGTCTTTACACAGAACATCACTAACCAGGGAGATAACTTGGCTATAAAATCGAGCTGAATTTGTGGGAAGTTTTTGCGAGTTCTCTGTTCATGAATGAGGTGTGCATTAGTACGGGAGTTTTCAACATGTTGGCGCCTGTCAAGGGAGGCATGAGATACATGCTCACACTCTGCTGAGAATTATATAATCCCATATCAAGATATTGTATGTGGTAACATCCCCTCAGTTGCAGTATTGTTTTGAGAGGAAAACCCAATAACAACGCCGAGCGGGACTGCTCGAAATGGTCTGGTTCTTTCTCCTGAATAAATTACATTTCCTACATAACCGCTGCAGTGTCCGGATAATAATAACTCTGTGCTGATGCGCCAAAAGACCAAGGATTTCTTTATTGCAAAATCCTAAAATATGATTTAACTACGTCCTCCACATCCATCTCTTGCATTAATGAAGTTGCTGGCTCGGCGCCGTTGTGATAATGACACTCTGTTTAGCCTAATATTGAGATTTTTTTCTCTAATATTTCTAATTTATTCACACAATATACTACTTTATTCTCACAGTACTACGACTTTATTCTAATAATTTTTACTTTATTCTCATATGAAATTTAATCTCATAATGCTATGACTTTATTCTCAAACTATTATGACTTTAATCTCATAATTCTACAAGTTTATTCTCGTAATTTTTACTTTATTCGCAAACTATTACTTTATATTACTTTATTTAAATTGTATTTTTTATTTTTATTTTTTTTTTACGTGCCAATAAAATGCCGTCGTGGGATCACCGAGTAAAGTTAAAAATAACTTACATTTTTATAAACGCATCTCGAAACACCTGCGTTGGGTTTCATGACTGTTATTAAACATGACTCCAGGTTGTTTTTAACAAAGTTTCAACGCTTGATAAATGGTAAAAGAGTGTTTTTTTGCCCTTTTGCTCTGGTGTGCAGACTTAGTACAATAATTAGACAAGTTCAATGTCATTTGATTTTAAACCATTTAAAAATCAAGGCACCCCAAAGAGGCTATTTAAACGCAGCAGTTTAACGCCATGCACATGACATGGAAAGTGAAAAAGCACGTATATACAGGCAGTCACTTTAGTTTGACTTTAATATGAGATTTTATCATTTTAAGACCTATATATTGTGCTATTTAGGCTTATAGCTCACTGTGCTGGTATTTTGAGTTGGGTTTGAGAAAATTCCATTGCATAAAACATTCTTTATTCCCGCGTACCGACTCCCGACTAAACCCGAATAAACGAACAAGGTGACTGATGCATGCATTAAAATCTACTTGGTGTGTGGATAGTTAAAAACAAAAGATTAGAAATGAGGCTTATAGATTATATATTTAGAAATAATGCTTGCATAATAAAACCTCAGTGCCTCTGATACAGAAAAGCTGCACCCCCTTGAGAGAAAACAGAAAGCATTCTTAACGTGTCTGAGGAAC
Source organism: Myxocyprinus asiaticus (assembly GCF_019703515.2). NCBI lineage: Eukaryota > Metazoa > Chordata > Actinopteri > Cypriniformes > Catostomidae > Myxocyprinus > Myxocyprinus asiaticus. The sequence continues at coordinate 25,677,254 of NC_059386.1, forward strand.
TTGAGCACGAACAGCAGGTAAAAGTCAAAGTGCAAAGTTGGGCTGATCGGAATTAATTTACATTTGAAGCCAGAATTGAAGCCTGCCTTGTTGCTTTTGTACCCTGATATAATTAAGATTAAGCCTTACTTTTTTTTTCTCTCATAACAAAAAAATATTCGGGACTATTAACAAAAGATCTGGGACTTCAGCCCTATCAGCCAGGGTCTAGCTTCGCCGCTGTGATTAACAATACATTTTAAAGTGAAAAGCAGACTTTTATAGTTCCAGAAGGTTAGTATATTAAAGCTCAAGTCATTTCTGCATTACTAGCGCCACCAAATGGAATTGCAAAAATAAAAATTGTTTTCAAAACAGCTTTCTGAATGCGCCCCCCTTCTGCTGTTGATCAAACAAACAGATAGTCCCGCCCCCAACTCACTCCATTGGTCAAGTCAATGTTATTGTCTCTCTTGAGATGGGTTACTCAAAACAAAGAGGAATTTTCACAGTGCCACAGGGACGCAGTAGCCACGTTTGCTAGTGCATGCCAGGGCCAGTTGCATTCTCACGTTACTTCCGGGGATTCATCGTGCCTCATCAGGGCTTTCTCGGGGTCAAAGGCCTTTGGCCCATAGATTACCCTTGGGATAAACAAAGCCAACCAGGGATTGAGGCGGGTTCATTGTCAATGGCGAAGTTTCGCCAAACTTGTCAGGATATGTATCCAGCACTTGACGGTACAGGCTTGGGAAATGTAAAAAAAAAAAAAAAAAATGCATGCACCGTACAAATCCATTAAAATGCACAATGGACAAAGCGGTGCCCAAAGAAAGGACTTTCCATGGTTTGGAGAACTTTCATAGACTGTGTGCTGGGACATCGTCCCGCTGATAGTGGAAAGACCACTCGGGACATCATGGCAGATATGGCTTGATATTCTAGATAACATACCAGCTCAGCTTGAGCTTCCCTTTTGTTTCTGAAATGGGTGAGGTGTGTGTGACGTTGGCACCAGGGCGATGTATTAAGGGCAGGTTTTAGGGCAACACTGCGGGGCTGTTGGCCAGATGGTGGGAACGCAGATCGATTTTGGTCTTGCGGCTCAAGGTTCGAGGCTACTGGCCCCGGCTGGCCAGTTGATAGCCCTGGCTCGCAGTGGCCTGATAGTGGAAAAGCGGCTAGTGTTTACAGCTTTCGAGAAAGTTAACCTATGAATGGCTGTCTCTGCATATTAAGCTGAGATAGGAGAAAGTATTTTAACAATGAAAAATTACATACTTCAGCATTAAGTTTATATCATTTAAATGACTAAAGTCTGTCTAAAGTTATATCCCATATAAATCTTTAATTTTATCACATTAAAACCATGTTAACATTAAAATATTTTTGTCAACATTATGCTACAAATGTTGTCGATTGAGCTTAACTTACATTGAACCAGGAACATTCATTTAATGTTAATTTCTACATACATTTTCAATGTTAAAAACTGTATATGTGAACATTTGTTAATTCTTTATGATCTAACATTGACTAACAATGAACAATAGTATATGTATTTATAAATAATCACTTCTAAGATTAATAAATGCTGTTAAAATATGTATTGTTTATTGTTCGTTCATGATACCTAATGCACTAATATTAACGTACAGAGCCTTATTGTAAAGCGTTGCCTATTTATCATTGTCTTCAAATTCTTTAACAACACCATAAATCGAATTTAGGCTGTGCTGCCAAGATTAAAGCAAAAGTGTATCATAATATAGCATACGGCATATTGGACCAGTGTGGCGTTCATATCAATACTGGTAATGCTCCCTGGGGTATTCCATCCAGCCACCCTGGTGTCGTTCAAGGAAGCCCTGTAGCCCTCCAATAAGAGTCGTTTATATAAAGGACCAAATTGTTCCCCATAATAGCTTTATAATTTTCCTAATGGAAGAATTCTGCTGGCTCAGGCGGCGGTGCTTGTCTTAGTTAATTTGTTCGGTAGTAAACGCTGATGGAACAGATTACAGGGCTCCCCAGAGAGCCAGGCCCTGCCAGATACTATCAGATGCATATGCAGCAGGGAAACGTCAGAGAGGCCACGTTCTCGTTCCTGCTTTCTCTCTGTCTCTCACTCTCTTTTTTTCCTGTTTAGTTCTTTAGTTTTTTTCTTTCTCTCTTTCTCCCTCGTTCTCTCATAAACTGTCTTTCTCACAGGCCGTTACATTTCCCCTCCCTCTCTCTGTATAGCTGCCAGTGTCTCTGTGCCACCGAGCACCTGAGCACTCAGCAAGGTCAACAGCTCAGAGGCATTCAGAAACAGATAAAAACAAATCAAGAGTGCAACACAGGTGAGAGGGGACAGAAGTCACACAGCTGCCATGTGAGTTGTACTGTAAATAAACATAGTGGATAAAATTTTGAACAACTTTATTTGCAATTTTGCTGGCAAGAAGAGTGGGGTAAAAATCTATATAAATCAAAACTGACCCCATTTAATGTCTTTCCACACCTTTGGAACAATACATTTTCATACCTTTTCCAGTCATTCATGATTACAGGATAAGGAGTTTTAAAAATCACTTTATCTATAACTGACTGTATTTACAAGAGCAATTTTAGCCAAAGAAATATTTTACAGCTGAAAATAACTAAAAGTCAAGCCATTTCTATTGATTATATATATATAATGTATATATATAATTTTTCTAAAGATATTATTATTTCCAACAACTTTCCTTTTTGGCTAAACTCACCAAGTGCTCTTACTTTTTAACCCCTCCCCTCCAACCACATGGCTCATTCTGATTTGTAACGCCCACTTTTCACGATCCAATCAATTCCTGCTGGATAAATGAATGTTCCACCCTACACTTTTTTGATGAATGTTCTGTTTCAGGACACTCAGAAATGGGGTTGGGATCCCAGAAAGTTAATTTTTGTATAAAAAAAAAAAAAAAAAAAAAATACCAGAACCGCTTGATTTCCATGACTTTCGGTTCTGTTAATGGTTCTCGCACGTGCAACTGTCCACCAATGTGGACTGAACACTGTACTATAATACTCTGACAGTGTTTTCTGCATTGCATTTCAGCAGCAGCTCTGTCCCCTACTGATTCTACAGTGTAATAAAAACGCAGCGCGTCCAGTATATTCTTATTCCCAAATGAATGAGCCAGCTTTTTTTTTTCATCTACAGCGCAAAACAAAAATGTATTTGATTTGTTTTATCAGCTTTGTTGAAATCTAAAAGGATCTCATCATTTGGCAACAGGCTGCTAAGGGCAGTTAATTCAATAAAAAAATGTATTTCTTATTTCCAAATAATTCTTCTTCAAAAGTACTAAAAGAATCGTTAAAAGGATTCGGAACCGAAATCGTTAAATTCCTTACGATTCTGATCCCTACTCAGAAATATGTCACATTCTGAAAGTTCTGAAAGTAAAATAGGTTGCGAATGTGCTTCACGTTGACTGTAAAAGAGTTTAAAACTTTTGTCGGAGACAAGGCCTCGTGTAGTAAATGCAATGTAAAAACATTTTTTTTAATTTTGTTAGATAAACTCAATTTTAAAAGTTACGATGAGATGACCTAAAATCAATAAAGTTAACTTTTATGCCATTTAAGTCAGAGCAACTTTTTTAAACAGTGAGCACATACAATGTCATGTTTGGGGGTGAAGGTAGAACTTACAGGTTTTTGAGCATGCTCTGTTTAAGCACTTATGCTCAGTCCAAAAGATCTGCTTAATAAAGAATATCTTTATATTATTTTCAAGAATACTGAAAATTATAGACAGCTGTACTTAAAAATGCAAGTTTATTGAACTTAATAATCATTAGTATTTTTAAGTTTGCTGAACATATACTGAGCTCACTGAACAACTTGAATTGTTAAGTTGGTACAACTAATTTGTCTTAAGTTGAGTAAACTCAAAAATGCTTTGCAGCTGGTTGCCTTTTTAAAGTTCTCACAACTTAATTTTTTACAGTGCATGCGCTTTGACACGTTTCGCTGTGTTGCTTATGTACGGCCCAAGTTCAAGTCCAGCTCGGGTCATTTCCCGATCCCATTTACCCTGCTTCTCACTTTTGTTTCCATTATCCTTCTAATAAAGTGGCAAAAAGCCCAAAAATAAAATTGAAAAAAAGTTTAAACTCTAACTAACTATAACTTTGTCCAGTGTGCTTGAGTTAGCTAAACAGATTTTAAAATTTTAGGTTTTTTTTATAGCTCGTCCTTTAATCATTTGGTCTAAAAAAGGGTGGCCTGATTCCTGAAGGGTATGACTTCATACTTTAAATAAATTAAAAAATAAATAAATACAAGTGTGTGTGTGTGTGTGTGTGCGCGCGCACGCGCATACTTTGAAAGGCACCAACGGTTGCCATTATCACAGATAGACCTAATCTATTTTTATGCCAGTGTAGCCGTTAAGCCCTTTATCAAAGTCTTTGCTATTGCTGCTACCATTTATAACAAACCTGCTTTGTGTGAGTAACTAATCTCAACGCTGACCCATTCCTGCGAGATCTGACTTTGTGTACTGTGTGTGTAGTAGGGTCTGTTAAACACCTAAGGCAAAGATTTAGCAGCAGAAGTGTGAACTTAACCTTGTCACGTCTAGAAAAAAGATCCCTCGACATTGCGTTGACGTTTGTGACCTCTAAAGTCTAAATAATGCATATGACCCCCAAACTGATGCTGTGGAGTTAGTCAAAGTAAGGGCAAGTGCACACCACCATCAATGTGTCACATTACCCATAAAGTGAGGAATAGGGAATATGTGAATATCTACACATTTTCAAAATCAACTACTCGGTCTTAAGGAAAAATATACACTCACTGAGCACTTTATTAATAACACTATAGACCTAATAAAGTGCTTGACGGGGTCTTCTGCTGTTGTAGACCATCCGCCTCAAGGTTCGACATGTTGTGCATTCTGAGATGTTATTCTGCTCACTACAATTGTACAGAGTGGTTATCCGAGTTACCGTAGTCTTTCTGTCAGCTCGAACCTTTCTCTGTTAACCTCTCTCATCAACAAGCCGTTTCCATCCGCAGAATTGCCGCTCACTGGATGTTTTTGTTTTTGGCACCATTTGGAGTAAACTCTAGAGACTGTTAGGTGTGAAAATCCCAGGAGATCAGCAGTTACAGAAATATCAAACCAGCCCATCTGGCACCAAAAATCACTGAGATCACATTTGTCCCCAATCTGATGGTTGATGTGAACATTAACTTAAGCTCCTGACCCTTATCTGCATGATTTTATGCACTGCGCTGCTGCCACATGACTTGCGGATTAGATAATCGCATGAATAAACAGTTGTACAGGTGTTCCAAATAAAGTGCTCAGTGAGTGTATACTAATATAATAATATAAAATGATGATGTTTCGTGTGTTTTTACATAGGATGCATCCTTAAGTTCTTCTGCTCTAACTTCTATAATACTCCAGCTACAATTAGAACTTGGCATTGCAATACTGCTGATATTGTTGAATTTTGTCTGACGAATTGCTTCTCTTCCTCATTTTGTGAGTCGAATCGCGTTTCACCAAAAATGCACTTGTGTCACCAGGCTACGATACACTAAATCCTGTCTCTGTTAGCTTAGATGGATTAATTGCAAATCAAGGATTTGGCCTGCTGTCAAGATCCACTATCATACAGCAAAAAGCATGCAATCAGACAATGCTTGCGCGAGTAATATCTTCACGGGAGGTTGTGATAGCGTAGAAATTTCACACTGTGGAATGTGGTACCCAGTCAAGACCACCATGTTCTCAAGGCTTCTGAATGTCCTTACCCACTGTTGCAACCCCAGGGAATGCATGCAACCACATACACGAAAGCATGTACACACAGAAACTGTGAATAACAAGGGACTGTGGGGTTGTTTCTCATTAGATATGGACAAACTACAGACCAGACTTCATTTCCATCCAATTAAGAGACACTCAAAGCATTATAGGGGCTTGCTGATTATGATGCAGTGCACTTGGGCCATCTCAGTGCAACAATGTCCCAGTTGTTGACAGAAGAACACTCCCTTTCATACCAGCTGGGGAAGGCAGAATTTTTTAAGGCGGTTTAACAGACTGTACACGCATTACTTATTCAAACTTGCTTTGTGGGATCAAGTCCTTAAAATGTGAGTGTGCTAAGACAAAACACACTTCTTAGAACTGTGGTTCTCAACTAGTTTCGCCTCAGGACCCAGATTTTACATTGGACATCCCAACACAGTACCAAAATCATTGTACAAAAGTAAACGAAAATGTCCTTGAAGAGACTGGCTAACCCCAAAATGAAAATTCTGGCATCATTTACTCACACCCCATGTTTTTCCAAACAAACCTGCGTGACTTAATTTGTTCCATGGAACACAAAAAAAGATTTTAGGCAGAAAAAAAAGATGTAATGAAAATGAATACTGACTGAGGCCAACATTCTGCCTAATATCTCCTTTTTGTGTTTTGCAATTGTAACCATGCATAATTACTGTATATGCCTAGTTGTAGGCCTGTTTTATTACTTGCATTAGTATTGGGGTTTTTTTCCTGCTTTTGGGTTCCATTTTTGGGTTGCAACTCGCAACCAACCAGTTGAGAACCGAAATCTCAGAAATCTTGTCAGTTTCGCTGATAAAATCACCTCTATCCGCCAGCCCAGATTCTCTGAACCTCTCTCAACGTTTGAGTGATCAAACGTGCGCTGCACTCGTTAATATGGGAGCGTCTTCTCAAATCCTTAAACTGATTTGTTTGAAGGCTTCTCCGAGTCACACGATTGGGATTTCAACTGACACGCAGTATTCTCATTAGGACAGTATCATTCTAAAAAATGTTGCTGAAGCCGTTCTCACAGATCAACGTTAAATCTCTTCAGACCAGTCAGCACTGACAAGTCAGTCTGCAGGGCTTGCAATATCAACCGCTCCTGCAGCTGTAATGATTCCACGACTAGTTCACCATCTTACACGCCATGTTTGCTATCAACAGAGCTCTCAGGGGCTTCAGCACAGTTCATTAATAGACAAGGAAAAAGAACAAGCCCTAAGCTTATTCTCTCGTCCTCTCCTTCCATTATCTTTCATTCTTTCTTTAAGCCACTATCTGTCCGCCTTTGATTTATTATGCAAAAAGATCAGCAATTTATCTCAGACGCTTTCAGTCAGCTGTGGAACAAATGTGATCTGAAGGGGTCTGAGAGTGCATTCTACTGCTTGTTGCAAACGTACAGTATGTCATCAAGCACCAAAGCATGTCTTTACCTCCAGTATCTTAACCTTTACGTTATAATCTCTGCCTCCTACATTACTGATAACAGCATTCCTCAAATGCTATACAGGGTTTTAGAGAAACTAATTAAAGCAATTATATCTCTGGTTGGGAGGGGAAGCTGGGAGGGACGCAAACTGTTTCTCAGATTGTTTGACCTGCCTGAGACTGGATGACAAAGGACGAGCACATATCATCAGATCTTTTCGGGTAGAAGTTGAGTTAATGTAACTGCCTTGAGTAAAGAAAAAAAACAATTACTCAATTACAATGATTAGTCTACAACAAACCACTGTATAAGCCAGTCTCTGTTTACACTGAGGATTGCTAACTGGGTAGTTGACAAATAACATGTCCATTAACTTTTTATTATTATGATTTTTGGTTAAAAAGAACAAAGAATGAAAACGTTCATTATTTAGGTGCTGTTATTGGTCACTAGGGCTGGGCGATACACAGCAAATGGGGCCTGGTGGTGGAAGTTGGAGACAGTAAATGTTTGGATTTGGGGAGATTTTTTTTTACACCTTGTTATTTTAATTGCTTTTTTGTTCTATTTGAAATGTAATTTTAATTTAAAAAAATACCTCTGGTTAAATTTTTCGGTGTTTCAATAAATTAATTTTCACGGCCCCTAACCTGGAAAGATGACACGCAAACAATAGTTTAATAAAATCACTATTAGATCAACTTCAGCCAAAAACTATTTTTGCGACATCATCTAATGCAGGTTTCTATGAAGGAAAAGAAGCAAATTCACCATCCCCGAGGTTAAAGCATTGCTGAATGGAATAACTATGTGATTAGCTTAAAACACGTTCTGACTGCTTGTTGTCACAGACACACAAGAACATTCAGGTTGCGAGACATGAGATGAAGGCGGAGACCTTGATGCCAGTTTTGTTTAGTGCAGGTTTTAGTCATATCTTTTTGTGATATTTTTTTAATCCTATTTATTTGTATTACTTATTACATGTGTCAGGTAGGTGATACATTTCCATAACTGGTTTGGCAGTGGGATTGAAGTAATATTATATTATATACGTGATATTGTTTTAATACAAATATCGTGAAAATATTTATTGTAAATGGATAGTTTGCCCAAAACTGAAAATTCTATTATAATTTACTCATGGTCATATTACAAAACTGTATGACTTTTTCCTTTCGTGGAACACAAAAGGAGATGTTAGGCAGTATATTAGTCTCAGTCACTATTCACTTTCATTACATCTTTTTAGCAAATTACAGACAATGAAAGTGAATGGTGGCTGAGGCTGTGTTCCACAGATGAAAGAAAGTCATATGAGTTTGGAACAACAAGAAGGTAACTTAATGCCAACAAAACTGTCATTTTTGGGTGAACTATGGATTTAGGTTTTATACCATTTTTAATCACCCATTCGCTCTTTTGCAGTTTAATCAAGTGGTCCAGTAGTGTGAGACAAATGAATCTTTAAATGTACCAATATTCAGTGCAGTTTCTCAAATAATTTGATGTATAATTATTATACAAGCTTTAGAAAAATGTTTAAAATAGTTTTAGATTAAATATAGCATGTTACACCTCTAAAAATTTCACATCAACAACCTAACTATGTATTGCGTGTCTAGAAACTTAACAAAACAAGATGCAAAATCACAATATCAGCTATTAAAAGACAACACAAACATTCTTAAAAACTACCAAACTAAATGAAAGCCAGCTACTAACGGATTATTTAAAGTGTGTGCCAGTTTAAGGTCTGTCTCTTGGAAGCGGCCCAGCTTGATAAAATTCCATAGGATATGAAGAGAAGCACAGTGTCACAAAGCATCATGGGAAGGATATCTGCCTTCAGCGTAAACACATATGGCCTGACCTAAGCCTTCATTTAGCAGGCGAGGTGACTTGCAAAAGAGCACAAGTGCTGCATTATTTTTCAAGAATTTCAGTCTGATGTCTAACTTCCAAACTCTTCTGCATATTTGCATTTCAATACAAGGTTTGTTTATCCTAGAATCTCGGCTGTAAACTGAATTAATTAGATGTTCAGAATCATAACTGGAAATTAGCATAACGGGGCAGAGTGAAGAAAGAAGGGGGTGTTTGTTCTTTGGCAAGACAACAAGCGGTTAATTGTCGAGGGCTGGGGGTACAGACGGTGACCTGATCTAGATATTACAGTGCAGGCTGACTGAGAATTCTGAGAAGCCAAGCCTCATTGTTCTGATTCGTTGTTGTCATTCGCTTGTGTACACAGTATCATCGTGTCTACAAACGAGCACCATGACAAAACTAGAACAGTCCAATTATAATCAACAAAGCTGTATACACTGCAAGTGCGCAACTCTGAATTGACAAAGCTGTCAATAACGCAGGTGAGCAACTTTGAATAAATAAAGCTGTCTACGATGCAAGCGCATGACTTTGAATCAGGTAAGCGGTCTACACTACTAACGAACAATTTCTCATCAACTAAACGGCCCACAATGCATGTGTGTGACTTCGAATAAATGAAACCATCTACACTACAGGCGTGTGACTTCAAAACCAATGAAACTGTCAAAAATAGAAGTGCGTGACTTTGAATCAACAAAGTTGTCTACACTGCAAACGCACAATTTCGAATCAGCTAAGCTGTCCACACTGCAGGTTCATGACTTCGAATCAACAAAGCTGTCTACACTGCAAAAGCACAATTTCAAATCAACTGAACTGTCTACACTGCACGTGCAACTTCGAATCAACGAAGCTGTCTACACAGCAAATAAATGACATCAAATCAATGAAGCCATCTACAAAAAAAAAAAAAAAAAAAGTGTGTGACATTGCGTGTGACAATGCAAGAGGGTGATTTCGGATTAACGAAGCTGTATACACTGCAAGCATGTGACTTTAAATAAATGAAGCTGTCTAAACAGCAAACGCATGACTTCGAATCAGTTAAGCTGTCTACAAGTAGACAGTATGTGACTTTGAATCAATAAAGTTGTCTACACTGCAATTGCGCAATTACAAATCAACAAAGCTGTCCACACTGCAAGTGCGTAACTTCCAATCAGTGAAGTTGGCAACACACAATGTCGAATCAACAAAGCAGTTTATACTGCAGGTACACAACTTTGAATCAGCAAAGCTGTCTACGATGCAAGTGCGTGACTTCGAATCAACGAAGCTGTCGAGACTGCAAGTGCACAAAATTGTGTGAACCTTCATAGGTTTTGTCGTGCCTAGTTTTTTGTTACATCGCTCACTCTCAGTGTCAATGGTTTAAGAGCTCGCCAAATGGCACACTGCTGATTTTGTAATGGGGTAACATTTCAGAAAATTCCAATGCTGTGCTACATAATGCAAATAAACTGTTTTTTCAATGACAAAATCCCTGTAGTTGTAAACTAGTTTGATTGGATGTGAGTGTGTGTGGAGTGGAGGATGAATACAACAAGACAAGAGTCCTATTGAGACACTTGTTTTGAGGCAAAAGGGCTATGCGTGCTATTGTTGATCAGTCTGTGAATGTGTGTGTGTGTGTGCACGGATCCGCAAAAGCACTAAAGATGGCGACTTAGCAGGTGGATCAAATAAAGCTATGAATCTGCCAGTTAAAACATTGCTTTAATCTTTCCATATCATTCCTGGACTGTGTTTCACCTATAAACAGCTCAACCGGTATTTTATATCAACTGATCGAATCTGCTGTTCATGTTTTCGGTTGGGGTTAGGCTCCCTGCATATTAGCATGTGACTTTCAGCACCTAGGCTGCTGATTAGGCGGGTCTTGTATCTTTCACTTGCAGTGCAGCAGAAACAGGTGTAAACAGCTTAATGCAAGTGGGAAGAAACACGCTACAGCATTATGCTCCATGAGTAAGGGCAGGGCATTCCAGACAACACGCACTGCTGTTTTAAAAAAAATTAAATACCTTTTACCACAATGTATATGCGAGAGATAACGTTCACAATTATTCACTAACAAATTAAATACTGAACTGTATTGAATTCATGTTGTTCCGTACCCGACTAACCATATGACTTTCTTTCTTCCATGTAGCTAACATCAAAGAGATATTTTACAGAGTTTCCAAACTGCAAACTTCCATATAATGAAAGTGGATAGAGACCAGTGGTTGTCAAAGCACTAAAAAAGAAGTCCATACGGCTCCATTTTCCAAGTCTTCTGAAGTCAGCTTTGTGTGAGGAACAAACCCGAAATGTAATACCTTGTCCTCTCAAATTTGATGCAAAACATTGGTCTTGTTACCAATTGTGGTACTTTACTGGTGCAGTTTTGTCCTTTTGGAGCTTGAAAACTACTTGGACCGGATTTACGAGAATCTTGTTAGAAAAAATTTATTTTGTTTTTAGGATAAATTATAATAAATTCTTAAGATGGTATCCAGATATAAACGAGTCTTTTTGGGAATACAAAATATGCATAACCTTTTACTTAAGTTAGTTAAGAAGAAGAATTGTATTCTTAAGAATGTTTCGTGAATCCGGCCTCTGGTCTCCATCCACTTGTTATATGGAAAAACGGTTTGAAGATTCTGCTAAATATATTATCTTTTGTATTCTACAGAAGAAAGAAAATCATATGGGTTTGCAACAACATGATGGTGAGTAAATGACAGAACTTTAATTTTGAACTATCCCTGTAAGATCATACAAAACAACATATACAAATTGTTTCACTGCACATATGTGAGATCTAAGACCAGAAGACACTATATTCTCAAGCTACTCTCTTAATATAGAAAATTGCACCCACAAGACTACTGTACACAGTAGGCAAGCAAAAATGTAAGGCAGTGTGTGAGATAAACATTAGTCTGGCTGCTATTGTGTTGGCACTAGTGTTTGTGTGTGCTGGCTCTCCGCCATCTCCGGCTGTGACCTCAGTGAAGGTGCAAAACTATGGACTGACCTTCACAATGCCTCAGTCAATCAACCCTCATCTGAAACACTACACAAGTCCGACCTTCTTATGTCAACACAAACACTGGCTCTCTAACAGCATCAGCTGTTACAAAGACCTCCTCCTTTTGATTTAAGGTAAACATATTCAAAGGCTTTTAGCGGCATTGACTCCAGATAGTCAAGGTTAGTTAGTCATTTAGTGGGTGAATTTGTCTGAAAAGTGCATACCGTTCATTTATTTTCATACAAATGTGGGATGTAGTATTGGCAACCGCAAGAACTGACACATAAACTGCTCACACAAGTATGGTAAAGGGAGGGATTAGGGATTCGTCAGCAGAAACTCTCCCAGCCTGGAGTGGAAAAGCTAAACTCAAACACTGACTCAGCAAAAAAAAACAGCTGCTAACTTTAGTTCAGCGAGTCACCAGTCCCCCCTCGAGCTCCGTCCCCACAACTCCGCACTGCCATATTATCCAGAACATTATTTTGATTGTGAATGTCTTTCTATTGCACATTTGCTGAGCTGTCCTGAACTCAGAATATGCTTACTTGCAATGTCTAAATACAAAATACAGTCAAAGGAATATGCAATATCGACATAATGGGAGAAAGCTCAGGGAAACAAATTATACAGACAATGAAAGGAGACACGAAAGGGGCTGAGGAAAAATATACAAATGATTAATTGTTACTGAGCAATCGGGCTGGGCTATATAACAAAAAAAAAATTAGGCCTATAACTGAATATTTTTTAGTCTTTTAATGAGATTTCATATATGTCTCAATATTTATGTATTTGCTCTGAAATTGCTTTTAGGTGTGATTTCAGCTAAACAATTCAAAATGTATTTTTCCGTAAAATACAGAAAAATCTAGTTCAATATATCATTGCATGTTTTCTACAGTTTTTCACTGAAAAGAAAATGAACAAATATTCAATCATTTACATTTATATGCACTAACATAATTCATAGTAATAAAAAGCCATTTTTAACCTACAAATAGTTTTATTGATAAATAAAAAAATACCACGCAGACACACTTCTGAGTGATGACGCAAAGAATCATTGAATCATAGTTTGGAATCTACAATTACATTTACATTTATGCATTTGGCAGACACTTATATTACGCAAATATTACAGGGGAGTTAAGTGCCTTACTCAAGGACACAATGGTGGTGGCTGTGGGGATCGAACCGGCAACCTTTCTGCTTACCAGTTCTGTGACTTAGCCCACTAAATTGACCAACTCAAACACTGATTTTGCTACAGAAGTTTAAATTGGAGACGATATCCATAAAACATATCCATCTTAACGTTCTAATACTCGCGAGTGGCGAGACGAGGGATTGCAAAAATAATCTAATGGCATGGCCTTTTGGAAATGTATTATAATTATAAAAATTCACAATATTGCTTGATATCATATCACCAGCAAAATCACTGCAAATATATTACGAATATTCAATATGTTCACATAATGTACATTTTTACCATTAATTATACAGGAAAATCATACTTTACATCAAATTTGATTTTTACAACATTTTATTGTAAAAACTACTATATTGCCTTTTAACAAATATTTTAAAAATGTACTGTACATTTTACAGTTAATAATCAATTAAATTCTGTAGCATTTTTACAGTCTTTTACCGTTAAAATTACAAAAAAAATTTACAGTGTATTTTACCTATTAGAGGTCGACCAATATATCGGTTTTGCCAATTAATCGGCACCGATTACAGATTTCTGGAACTGTCGGTTATCGGCAAAAATCCACACATAGTTTTTCCCTGTTGCATCCAATGCTGGAGCGGCTATGAAGGGTCCACTGTCGTTATACAGTATGAGAGTGGCCTCTAGAGGCAAAATAAAAACTGTCACTTCACTGACACCTTGTGCTGTTTGTTTTGACACGAGACTACACTCTGCATTGAGCGGAACACTTCAGAAAATGTGGATTTAAAACATCAACGAAAATGTATACAGTACACTACAGTAGTCATATTATAAAGTAATTAATTTGTTGACTAGATGCTGCATTAGTAGAGAACAGCAGTATGTTTGCCAACAAGGCTGAGAGGACGCTAACATTAAAGCTAAACTCAAGCGGTTGGTTAGAACAATGTGACAAAAATACACGCAAGTCCTACCTAAATGTTTAAATGTCACGATTGTTACCATCTATTACCATCTATTTGTTTTAGTTTATATCAAGCAGGTCACGTTTATGCATTCGTTAGCCAGCAAGTTGCATATTTAAAGCTAGTGACATGAGAAAGCAAATTAATATCTTCATGCAGCCAAGAGAAACGTATAAACAAAATCACAAACGCATCTAATTTCAATAAAAAAAAAAATGTATCCTCACTGTAATACGATGACTTCTGATCGATCACATTCTTGCGCTAAAAAAAGGACACATTGCAACAAATACAGTTTAACAGAAAGCTGGTGTCTCAATATGCTTGTAAAGTTCTTTTTAATTAGACACATCATATAAAAAAACAGCGCTCCTGCATGAGTTGCTGAATAAACAAAAACAAATGGAAACAAAGATGCTCATCTAGTGCGCGTTTACATAGATAAACAAATGGATGGTTGCAAAAGCGTTCGGTGTGAACAACTCCTTACAGTTGGTGGAGGTCTTTGGTCATTGCGTCTTGCTCTCTTATAAGCGTTTCTCGGATTAAACAATGAGTTGTTTAAATGCTTTGTCAGGAAATATGTTCAACTTGGATTTGTGTGTCTCGAGGTCCCCACATTCGGTTCCAGTCTGTTGAGTTTCGTCTGTTTTAACAGCCCCTGGCCTGGGCTCATAGTCTGAGCCGCTTCACCACCAAGTTCAGTCGAATACCACTGCTACCTGTGAATATTGCTACTCTACATACAACTGTCCTGAATAAAAAACACTGTGGTATTTCACTGTTATTATGAGTCTGGAGTAGTAGGAATCAGTGCAAGTGTAATGTGAACTGTCTATTTAAGCATTTTCCCCGCTAATTTTACTTTTGACTTAACATTTGAGAATATGGACCAACTAAAACTTGTATTTATTTTATGCACATTAATTGAAAATGAAATGCTCTTTTTTAACAGCCAGGATAGGAATGTTCTATGCAATAATATAACGGTGCTGAATGGTTTATGTATTTATTGCGCCCTGTTGTGGACTAAGAAAACAACGTCAATTTAAAAATCAGCTGACTTCAATTTATATATTTCATTTAAAAAGTACAATACATTTTCATGGTTCAGTCAGTACTGTTTATTTTTGTAATAAAGTTCAGCACTATTTTACTATGAGTGTTATTTTTTCATTCAGTGTCAATAATTGGTTGATTAATCAGTTATCGGCAGGTACTGCCCAACTTAGTTAGCATATCAGTAAAATCCACTATCGGTCGACTTCCTTTCTACATTCGTTGACCGTTGGGAGTTCCAATTTCTCCCTTTTATTTTAATAGAAGTAGCCCGTCTCTGCTAAATAGTCTCTGTTTTGACAAGCAGGAAATGTTCATGGAACAATGACGTCACTTGACGTCACCAATGAACAGTCCTTGAAATGGTCTATTGACCTGTCTCAGTGACGTCACTTTTTCCCCGCAGCCGCCATATTTGTGACCATCAGCGGGAGAAAGTAATGGTGGTCAATGGAAAAACACCCATCAACGAAATCAAGAAAAACATAAAAAATAGCTTTTGATACATGCCAAGTCATAGGAAAGGTGTATACAGGTCTCAAGTCAGTGCAAATATTGCCATATTTGACTTTCACAGATATCATAATTTGTTGTTTCCACGATTAAACTCTGTACGCCGGTGACTATGATGTGTGACCGGCAAGTGCACATGCCTACCGGTACTATAGCCTATGTGCATTTCCAGTTAAATTGTAACCGACTCGATGATGTTATAAATATTATTGACATTTCTACAGATAACTGATATGTCTGAATAAATGAGCAAAGACCCACAAGTGTTTTTATCCATGTTCTCTCCCTTCATCGCTGCTTAACTTTGGAGAAATTAAGATTTCACTTAAAAAATAAAACTTTATTGAAAGAAAAATAACATTTTGGCTCTGCCAAGTAAACAGCAGTATCACTTTATCAAGATTTATAAATAGAAACAAAAATTTTGCCGACTTTTGTCGCATCCCACAGCGCAGCACATTAAAAGTATATGGAATTATGGTTACAAACATGGCGGTGCGGCCATACATGTCAATAGATCATCCTTTTAAAATATTTACAAAATCGAATGATCACATTCATTAAATTGTGGTGAATACATCTTGATGCACACTACAATTGACTGGATGCTTTGGAAGGATTGATAAGAAAGTCTTCTCATTTTTCGGTCTTTGTCTGTGAGACACAGAAGAACACCTCAGCCCTCATTACCTCAATAATGCATGAAATGCGCTGCAGCCCACAGACTGAGCTCTCCGAATGCTTTAAGTATTTATCATGAACAGAACGCTATCAGGGTCGTTTCTAAATGGGTCTTCCCTGCCAGCTCTTTTTCGATTATGTTCAAGAGAAAGACTGACCACCCTGAACTGTTTTTTATTTCAGAGTGACTATTTGCACTAGGTGTAAATAGTACCTGCCACACAGTGCAGCTTTTTGCACTACAATAGTCTGGTCTGGTGGAAACAAAAACATTAAAGACCAACTGCGCCCACTAGTGCCAGGTAACCATGCTTTTTTTTTCCAGAAGCCATAGCTTTAATGCACTTACCCATGGTGTTACTACAGTAATATGGTGCTTATATCGTAACCATGTTTAATTTTTTTAGGTAACTGATTTTACTACAAAATATAAAGGCGATACTATGGTTACTGTAGTAAAACCATGGTTAATTTTTGTAAGAGAAAGTTAGGGTTAGGCTTAGGGGTAGGATTTGGTGTAGGGTGTCTGTGGGACTCTTAATAAACACAATAAACATGTTGCAATGATGCCCCTATACTGTATGTTAATATTTCATTAAGGGTGCAAAGAGAATCTAACACTTTTGCACTGAGTGCAAACAAGATGCTTTTTGTTGCAATTTACGCTTAATGTAAATAGCTGCTGCCTTTTTATTTTCGTCAATGAGAAACATAACACTCCGAGTGTGTCGGAGTGTGTAAAGAAACTACACAGCATGTTGAGCTGTGCCCCTGCCTGGCCCTCTATATCCTAGCGACAGGGCTGCAAGCACAATTAAACCCAAAGTTAAATTAATCCTGGTGCATTGGTGAAGAGCTGATAATCTCTGTGACCTATAGAGGGTTATTAAACCATGACCAGCAAAATACAAGCAACCTCATCCAAGATGAAAAGGGGAAGGTATTTTTAAAAAGGGCTAGTGGGCCACTGAAATGTCTAAAGCTGATAACTAGAGAGCAGGATGGATGAAAGTGAAAGGTGATGTATGTATATAAATATACTGTGCCCCAAAAGGTTTTGGACACTTAGCCACACTTAAATTGTATGCAACATCTTTGCAAAAGATAACGAAATATAGAAAGTAGCATCTGCAAACAAATTATAATAACTTCACTTGACATTTTTAGCAGAAAAATTACTAAAGACCACTAACTTCTGATGTTAATTTTGAACAGTATATCTATTGCTTTATAATTTGAAACCAAACAAATGTACTTTTTGAATGTTTTACCTGAAATGTATGCTTGTGCTATTGGTCTATAAAATAAATGCCACTTGGTTTGATATTCTGTTATATTATGCACAGACGTTTATACATTTTTATGTGTGGCTACAGTGTCCAAATACTTTATGGGGCCACTGTATACTTATCATAATTTAATGGTGAATCACTGAAATTAAATGCTATTAAAAAGTCATTTCACACAATATTTACTAAAAAAAAAAAAGATATATATTTATGGTCTATTAACAAGGTTGTTGAAAGATTCTGAGACTGACAAGAGAACTAGGCCTACAACTAATTGATCAAGCGAGCACAAAAAAAATGCTGGCCAATATATTGGTCAATCACTTAAAAGTGCTCTCCAGGACCTAACACTTATCCTTCAATCCAACACACAGCAAAAACAAGAAGAGGAATGAAGATCCTTCCATGCTTTTTTTTCACATTTGTTGTCCATTTCAAAGGCTCGTTTGCAGTTTCAACAGCCTTGCCTCTCAATAACATCAGTCTAAATGGAAGCGAGGGAGTAAAACCGAGAGAAAGAAATAAAGAAGGGGCGAGCAGAAGAGAACGGTCCCCCTCTGAGTTGGCCTGCTTCCAGTCAAAGCTGTTCAGAACATGGGAAACATGGTGTCACAATGCAGTCCAATCAGCTCATCTGGCCTGCGGTTTTCCCAGCGAGTACCGTCATGAGCGCTGCTCTCCTTCTACGGGTCCGCTTTCACTAGCATGCCTCCGGGAACAACAAACTCACGCTGCCAAAAGCATGACCACACACACGCGGTGAATACACGCGTTAACACACAACTGAGCGACCCCCCCCCCCTTTCTTAAACTCAACTCTGCCAAAAATGGCAGTTGGATTAGTCAGCAAATCAGTGATGCACACTGACTCTTGCTGGCTCTATGTGACGTCGCCAGGGGTACAAAGACCCCCGAAGTCTAATGATGACCAAAACAGAGAAACGGTCACGTGACTGCACTACCTATGTCCTCAACATAAGCAACAACATTCTAGAGATTCTTAGGCCACATCAACACTAATCTGTTCAAGTTTGAAAGCTCAGTTTTCTAACGTAATCAGTTTCCAAAGTATGCAGTTATGAGAAGTGTTTCCAAAGTCTCTGTTTTCAATGGATTAAAATGTAGATATATTTGAAAACATCATCTTCGCATTGTAGTGTGGAAAGGGAAAACTGAGATATTTGAAAACGATGACGTATTTGTTGTCATGTGATCCATTCAACCCAAAACAATCAAGATGGCGGCCCATATTGTAGCGGCATTGTTGTGCCTGCTTTCCACTTTGATAGCGTTGTTAAAGATAAATGTTACTTTGTACAACCTTCAAATTACATTCCTTTAAAGGCGACAGGAAGTCTACTCGAACTGCTGTTCAGCAACGGAACACGATGACAATTGTGTTTCAGACCATTCATGGAAATGACGCAGGGCCACGCTTCTTTTCCGCATATGCAGTAAGGGAATTTAAGTGGTTTTGTACGTTTTAGTGTGGACGAGCAACTTCTGGAAAATGGCAGTTTGAAAAGAGAGTGTTTCGAAAATGAAAACGCATGAGGATTAATGTGGACATAGCCTTAGTGTGGAGGAGAGGCGTAAATATAGCAAAATTAATGAGTTTACTAATGAAAACGTATAAATTTGGACATGGCCTAAACTAGTCTTAACTAGGGCTGGGTCACCATGGTCAACTAGTCATCCAACCACCAACTAGTTGATTAATGAGGTTAACTACTATTCAGAATTTGTTTGTTTTTACATTTTGATATTTTTAGTGGTGGTGCTTTAATAGCATGCTGAGCTTTAGCTGTTAGACAGTTTGCACGTTAAAAACCCTCTTAGAAAAGTCTTTAAATTCATCCCCTTAAAAGTCCAAAAGTCCTGTTTAAGCGACCTGCCACAAAAATTTTGTTTTTGTAAGATGGCATGTCAAGTTAAAAAGTCAAAGTTTTAAAAATATGTAGAGACCTCAGCATTCTGTTCCACTCAGTTGCGCTCCAGCTGCTTTAGACGGAGCAGAACACAAAAAACATGATGAAAACTGTCCCTAAGAAACACAACTGATCTGGGTCAGGTGAACTTAAAACCAGTCTAATTATACAGGGCTTCCTTAAGACCAACTATTCAATTGTCAATTTTGAAAATGTTAGGCCTAGTTTTACACATCCCTAGTCTGAACTTCCTGGATAAGATAGATTGCTATCAGACATTTCTGGATGGATCCTTTAATTTGTCATTAGCATGAAATCAGTAGTTTAAATCTCAGAGCCACTGGCAGCGTAAACAGTGCAGAACCTATTTCCTGGAGACTTAGACTGATGATTCAGGCATCAGCGGAAGTTACGGACCAAAAGAACGTGAGGCACAACACGGTGCCTCCACGCTTTGAGTAAACCACTCTCATTTTTCTCCTCTATCTCTGGCCTCGGATGCAGGCTGTGTAAATCCATAACAATACGCACATTCCAGCATGACAGATAATGCATCTTTCCATAATGGAGCTCTTGGATGCATTTGGAATGAATATCTGTGTGCGGACGTGTGTTTAACTGAGATAATACCTCTGTGTAAGTGAAAGTCCTGGATTAAAAGAGAATATAAGCCACCTGATTGCTTGGAAAGATAAAGCAGACCTCTAAATGAGGGATTGAGATGTTTTAGGCTGGCTGAGGTCTCAGATCACTCCGTATCATCAGCACTGAATGTTCTATTTTGCTAAGATCTATTTTTCCAGTACCAGTACCTCTACACCATACTGTGCAATGACAAGGTAAGATAAAACTAAAGAAAGTGCTGTTAAGCACTTCATTTTAAAAAACAAGTTGTTTTTTTTTGTATTGAAACAAAGTTTGCAACAATTTTACTTTTAAATGTGACAAGCAAAAAAGGAGAAGAAACTGATTAGATCGTGAAAAGTGGTTTAGGTGGTTGGAGGGGAGGGGCTGAAATATAATATGTAGGATTAATGACGTCAGCTAAAAAGACACAATTAGACCAGGCACATATATTAATACAGTAAATGGGGCTAATTTTGATTTCTTGCCAATACAAAACAAAAAACTGATAAACTTGATATGAATAGGTATGATTATACAACTGTAGAACAAAATGCAAGAAATAAGGATATCAAACATCTTATTTAATAACTAAAAAAATTATGATAGGAATGGAAGACCACAGGCACACAGGGCTTCTTTTAGTATGTCGATATTTATAGTGATTTGTTTCTGCTCGGAGAGGTACAAGTCTGTTTAATTATGCTGTAACTCCCTGGACGCACAGTGGTCTTTTTAAAAGCAAGTTGTTTGAAATATTCCCTGGCTGATGGCCAGGGAAGCCATCAGTGTCAGATGTACATATCGGCCTGCCAAGAGAAATAGTCCAGCCGAAGTAAAGGCAAACACCTCAAACAATCCCATACAGTCTGATGACTATAACGTCGGCTGACATCTGTTTTCCCCCAACTTTATTTTTTAACATCTTTTTTCTGCTACTTGCACAGTCACTGGGTAACTTTGGCAAGTCATAGAATCATAAGTGCGATCTGCCAAATTACGAAGATTTAAAGGATTATTTCACCCAAAAATTTTAATTCTGTAATCATTTACTGTCATTCCAAACCCATATTAATTTCTTGCTTCCATGGAACACAAAAGGCAAATTTTTGAAGAATGTTCAGGTCCATTCTTTTCCATATAATGAAAATTAATGAGGGCTTGTGCTGTCAAGCTCCAAAATGACAAAAAAAAACAACAGTAAAGTATCAAAAAAATGGTTCACATAACAATATTCCAAGTCTTCTGAAGGCATTCAATAGCTTGAAATTCAAGTCATTATATATAGTACGGTGCAAAAGTTTTATGCACTTAAGATGTTTCACAAAAACATGTGTCTTAAGATGGTTATTTATATCTTCAGCTTTAGTGTGTCAATAGGAGAAATACATTTTAGACTCCCAAACATTACTTTTGCAAATAGAAAAGATTAGAATAGAAGAATAGGGCGCTCTGCAAGAGATGGCATTGCCCCCACAGAGGCCCCCACTGAACATCGTGTCAGTCTGGGATTACATGAAGAGACAGAAGCAATTGAGACAGCCTAAACAGATAGAAGAACTGTGGTGAATTCTCCAAGAAGCTTGGTACATCCTATCTGCCAACAAACAAGAAAAACTGTGTCCAGGTGTACCTAGGAGAATTGATGCTGTTTTAAAGGCAAAGGTGGTCACACCGAAAATTGATTTAGATTTTTTCATGTTTACTGGACTTTGTATGATGTTAATTGATAAATAAAAACTATTTATGGCATTATTAAGACATCCTCACTATGCAACATTTTGCACAAGTGCCTAAAACTTTTGCACAGTACTGTACATTTTAGTCATATGACTTCAAAATACTAGGAATATTGTGCACAAGTCATATACACTAATTTTATGATATTTCTACTGTGCTTTTGTGTCCTTTTTGAAGCTCGGAAGTCTCGGTTCCCATTCATTGTTATTACATGAAAAAGAGCGACCAGTTGATTCTTTAAAATGTTTCCTTTTGTGTTCCACAATGCATTCATATGGGTTTGGAATAACATGAGAGTGAGTAAATGATCACCGAACTTTCATTTTTGGATTAACTATTCCTTTAAGGGCAAGAACAACAACAAAGAGTCGACAAAAATCACCTTTCACCACTAAAAGAAAGGAAAAAGTTGGGAGTAAAGTAAAAGCATAAAATGTGATCGCATCGATGTGGGCCAGGTGTGACATTCTTATAAATAAGCAAAAAGCCTCTCTCCAGCCTGCTATTTTCCTTCCCTCTCTCTGAAATTCACCCGATATATTCAGCCCTCTGATCTCTTCGGATCAGCCTGCGATATCCCACGGGATGGAGGAGAGCACATTCTCTGCCCGGCTGCTCTTAGGACTAATAACAACACCAACAGCCCGCCAATCTCTCCTCACTGCAAGCTAGGCCAGCCAGCTAGGGGCCGCCGTACACACGCATACACATCTGACCAAGTACAGTCCATTTTCAGACACTTCCTGCTAAAAATAATTACCCTCCTGCGACAGAACCTCACTGGAGGCCGCACAGACATTTTGTATAAAGAGGGAGAACAAGGGATCAGGAAGTGCTGGAATTAAAGGGGCAGCGTGTGTTGTTTCGTTTCCCTGGACTGGAGATGCTAAAATCCAGAGACATTATTCTCAGAATTCTCGTGATCATTTCCTGTACCCATAGAGCTTCAAAACCATAAGGGTTTTCCTTTCCCTTAGGCAGTGGTTCTCAAAGTATTAGGGGCAGAGGTGTTGTATAGCCTTGCTTTTACTTTTGTGAGGAGCTCTCGACGGCTAGAGGCATTTACACTTGATGTCCAACTCAGTTGACTCTTCTCTAAACGACAGACAGCAGTGCAGAGAAAATATCAGCTAATACAGCAAGAAACCGCAGTCAAGAAGTGCTTTGCTGAACATTTCATTTACCAATCTAGGTATAATAATAGTCTAGTTCATGTTCGCTGGTCATATGCAAGAGGTGAACAAAACAAAAACACTTAAACAGTAGTAGGCTATTTACATTGTCTGTCAGTGGCTAAACTCAAACCCTTAAGTTTAAAGTTAAGATACTAGTGTTTTATATTTAGAGCCTAGTCATGCTTTAACTTTACACAGTACAATTTAAACAAGAGCTGTTCAATAATATATTAATGAAACCGAACTTTAGTTTATTTTTAGACAAAACAGTGTACAAATGGTAGTGGAAAAACAGGCCTACTTGTCGACAACAAAAGGAGCCGGCACACCACATGAAAATGTACAAAAATTGGCATGTGCACGACCACTGGTATCACACAGTTTTGTGTGATTAATCGGGATTAATCATGGTACATTGTACATTAAAACAAATATTAAAATATTATAATAAATACATTTGCTTTATACGTTGTCTCAATGATCTTGCAAGAAATTGGTTAGTCATCGTTAAATTTAATTATTTAAATATGTCTATGTTAAAATGTTCCGTTTTTTGAGGATAGAGTTAATTAGACACATTTTTACTGGTATAAATCTTTGATACAAGTATATGTATACATGCCATAAAATCAGTGGACATAATGTAATTAAAAGTTTGGCAAAATCTTCTGCTGTTTTCTAGTAGACTTTTTTAATAATAAGGATCAAATGGGCAGGTTCAATTCATATCAAGCTTTACTGGAAAGATAATCTTGGCTTAAGTGTACATTTCCAATGCATTATTAGACACTATACATACAGATACAAACCAAACTGAATGCTGAAGTTTAATTTCCTGAAGTTTTAAATCTCAAAACTATTATTTTCTCTGGCTGCCGTTTAGTCTCTATCACACGCACACGCTGGGTCTCTCTCTTGCGCTTTCGCTTTTGACACTCGTTCAGATGACAGAGAGTGAGTGTTTTAAGGTGATGCGAAGAGATATGGCAGCTTGCCCATATCTTTCCCACCCCTGGCTCATCGCTTGCAGGTGAAGTCTCCATTCTCCATACACTAAATCCGCTCACATGTTTATCATGCCTGGGACATACATCACTCGTAATGTATAAGCATGGACTGATCCACAAAATCAGTTTCTGTGCTAGGATGTGCAGTTGAGTCGAGTGCGTACCTCCTTGAAATGTTTATATGCCAATTTTAGCCACAGGTAGTGGGGAAAAACATTAGTGAAGTTTCAGGAAGTGGAAAAATATCGATATGGCATTAATTGCATTAATTTAAGCGTTTAACAGTCAACTATTAATTACAGAAATTAACGCGTTCAATTTCCCAGCCCTAATTTCTATAAGTTTTTTTCTTGCTCATTTTTAATTAGTCTTTTTTACATGTAATTTTTTCACTATTAATTTTTATTGGGAGCGTGCCTTTGATGTCTTAAAATGCAGCTTCCAGAAAAGTTTGTGAAACCCTACACTACGCCATGGCTCTGACAAAGCAAAAGTCTGAAAGACCAACCAAGCATTTGCCATATGTATGATAAGAGATAACGGTAGCTGTCGTGCACCCCAAAAAAAAATTTTTTTAAAAATGCAAATTTGGAGGTCTGACCCCTTCCCAGCCCCCCATCTGTAGCAATATGTTCGTGTTAGCCATCGCCAGAGCGAATCAGAGGAGCTTTGCTGGGGTCAACGTATCTCCCCCACCACCCAACATGGAATACATGTCAGCCTCCTTCCCCATGGGTACCATTTGAAAGCTTAATATCGTTTTCCAGCCACTAACGGCATCTGGCTTCCATTTCCAGTCCTCCTGTAGGTTTTCAGGTCACTAATAATAACTGTTTCAGGCAAAAGTGAAAGTTCAGCCAAAGTCTAGCTCCGAGCCAGATCAGGGAACCCTGCTGCCGCTGAGTGTGAGGTGGAACTGCCCGGTTCCCTAGGCACTGATGGCCCCCACAGAGGATTTGTTTTGTTTGGGTTTTTAAAGTGCTGAGCCCGGGCTGGCAAGGGATGTCTGGAGTAAAACTCAAAAGTGTGTGTGTGTGAGAGAGAGAACAAGAGTAAGACAGAGGGAAAAGTGTGGACAGGAAGTTAAAGGGTCTCCTGATTATTTCCCATTCTCACAGAGCACTTAAACCACAGCTGGGAGCAAACTCTTTGCCATGGGTACCTGAGACTCTCCGAGAATAGTAATGGAGCGAGACAGCACTAGAAAGTTCTGAGGTAACTGTTCCGGAAACAGCTCAGGACGTTTCGAACGCTGTCTTTCCCTTGACACTCCAAACCTTCCTACAGTGGAACTCCAGAGAGCCAGTCTAAAATAGTTACTTCCAAAACCTCACCTCATTTTGACCAGTCTTCCTGAGACCAGACAATAACGGTGACCAGTAAATTAAAGCATAATGTTTATTTTCTCAGAAATGGCACTAAATTCTTCCGATCAAAACATTTGAGGGGGGGCTTCTCTTTCAGCTTCTCTTTCTCTGTGAATCAGGATCCAGAAAGATCTGGTTTATGCTTCCCTGTTATGAAGATTAACCTTCTTTATGGACACAATTACTCATCCGAACAGGATAAGACTGCGGCTAAATTAGGAGCCACCATCATATCGCATAATGTACTGAGCATCTGGGGCTCTTCAAGCATAAAAAAAAAACCCTCCAGTTTTTAAAGACACACTGTATTTATTAGGTTATAGAGTCTGTGTGAGTTTGCTTGATTGTTTCAACTTTGCTCACAGAAAAAAGCTTGTTTTGATTTGTTATGAAGCACAACAGTGTGCTCACAACATAATTTTACAACTAAATAAATACATCTTCAAAAACAGCATTACAAATGGGTCACGACAGTCGACTTGTCCAAAAAACAACTAGTTACTTTTTACTTTTTTAATATATATTTTCAGTGATTGTGCTTTAATTACAAACTTGATTTTTAAACATATTCTTGAACATTTCTTTTGTCAGTAAATTATATAAATGGGTCAAACTAAATGTATTGTTAGTGCATGTTCCTTCCAGTTCTTATTGAGGAATGCTATTTATATCGCTAGGATTACGCACACTGCACAAGGTTAAAAAAAAATGTTTTGGCATGCGAGTCTGGAGTGGAACTGTGTCTGGGTTTGCCGTTTAATCCATTCATTTAGCCACACAAAACACCTGTTTATGCTTGAGACAGAAAACTTAAACAGCAGTCCAGATGTCTCTTCACAGAACACACTCAAAAGGAAGTCACTGTGTGAGACCATCAGGACTGAATGCGAGACAAAAGAGTGTGTCACCTTACAACGGGTATCCTGATACTGGCACGGCACTTTCTCAGTTGGCAATCAAAGCCAGCCAGAGAAAGTTAAAATGTGAAAGAATAGACAAAGTGAGGGATGTAGACAGTGAAAGAGAAAAAGAGAAATACAATTTTTTTTTCCAAAACCTAGTGAGCTGCCTACATAGGCAGCTGTTTTCTAAGGATAATCCTAAAAGAGATTGACCCTCATAAGTGAAAGATTTGAAATCCTCTACATAGGCAGAAACTCACAAATTAGCAAAAATACAAATAGCGCTCCACACTGGAGAATCAACAATTGATTTCCAATAGAGATTGCCATTAGCATGTTGCTAAGCTAACATGTTAATTAAATCAGCCTGTCAGGCACAAAGCAGGGCACCTTTCTAGAACCTGCGCAATATCCTAATAAGCATAAAAATACACAGCATATTTCGTATTTTATAAGATTTAACTATTTTTAACAAATGTTTTTAGTGTTGAACGTATTATAAGTATATAATCAATATTTTGTTCAATGTTAAAATACTTAATATGTGAAAATAAATATTAGAGCTCGATATTTATTAGACCTACCTTAACTGAGCTCGACAGGACCCATAAACCTGTTGGATTTTGGGACGGGTTCGGGTCAGCTTTTTTAAATATAACTACAGTTACAGGTTTGTTATTAAATGAAAAACTCTGAGCGCAAACAGACAAGTTTTAGGGGCTGTTCACACCGAACTAGTTTTTGTGTGCATCTGTGCTGTTTTTTTTTTATTGTTTTTCTATGTAAACTGGATGGAAGTCTTTGACCGAAATTTTAAAGAAACAGTTTCGGGTTTAAGCTTACAATTTGACAGTACCAGTCACGTTGGGTCACACTGTCTTGAGTATGGGCCGGGTTCGGCTTCAACTTAAGGTCCATGCAGACTACTAATATCTATAAGCCATTCGTGTGTATATTTCCCTGAAAATTGTAAACATTGTGGCTCTGTATTGCTTTCCAATTACTCTGTTTGTTTGAGTGGCCTGGCAACATCGGCTTAACCACTGGCATGGGTTTGGGGCAGGACTATCATTTTTTTTTTCGACCAATGACAGACGGAGGGTGTATTCGGAAACCTGTTTGAAAACTTTTATTATTTGCAATTCTGTTGTGTGATGCTAGTGTCACATATTACACACTTGAGCTTTAATATTCAGAAACAACTATAAGTAAATCATTTGAAAGTTAATTTCCTTAAAAACTGTAAATGCTGCATCTCTGTGACACTAAGAAATTGCTCTGTTTGTTTAAGCAGCCCGTCCAGCCCGACATAGCTATCAACTGCTAAGCCAGAGCCAAACAGCCTCGGACCTTGAGCCACGAGACCAAAATCGATCTGCATTCCCACCATCACGCCAATAGCCTCGCAGCGTTGCCCTAAATTCTGCCCTAAATTTGTACTCTGAACACAAATTTTTACTGAACCTGTATTGTTGTGCACTGGACACTATACTTAATCAAGTTTTTGTTTCGGGAGATGCTGTTGATCTGTTGTTGCATATTTTCATCTGCCCAAATATTCAGAGAAACCCTGATTTGATCTCCTGACCAGTAATTACAATTCTCCGTTCTCTGTAGATCTATTGAGATAAGCTCATAGCTAGGCTGGACTAAACAATGTTTATTTTTGCAATTCTGTTTGGTGCCACTAGCAGCACAAAAACTTACACACAGCTTTAAATTGCCAACCTTTTATAACAGCTTTTGCTTCTAGACTACACCTATGACAGTTAAAATGCCACCTCAGTAGGCAGCTCACTTGGTTCTGGAATAGAGCGAGTTCGAAAAAAGGAAAGCTTGCAACAAAGAAGGGTTGCCCCCAAAGGGTTGTCATCTTATGTAACCCAACACAAATGTGATTCATCATTCATGTGGACACACAAGCTGAAAATGTCCCTCGCTTCCCACCAACAGCCTTCAACATCAACAATCCACAAACCTCAGTCTGCGCAAAAACTCTCTGCTGCTTTCTTAAATACCAACCAGTAACACAAAACACAGACCACATCTGACCTACTTATTCACACCTGATTATGCTGGCACACTACACACACAATGCAATATGGCGCTACATCCTGTGGCCCATACGACGGTCAGCAACAACGCAAGGCTGTTTCAGCAGTCTGAGTACATTTACAGCTAACGGCCACTGATGAAAACTCCGGCTTTTCAATCATCACTCAGCGAGTGGTAGGCAAGGGGAATGAAGTGAGAGGGAGAGAGATAAAGAATAAGAGGAGAGCAAGAGAGCTGTGCTTCTCCTTGTTTTAGCTGAAATGGACTGTTCAGCAGCCCCCTAAGAGCTCAGCTTTTATCAAACATGGCATGCAATTGAGATTCCAGCCTCTTGAGTCTCCGACACATTAACAGTTCCGACTGCGAGTCTTTGCCTCTGCCGCTGTGTGTGATCGATACTCTGATATTTACAGAGCAAATACAATCTCTATTTTTTCAAACAAAACCTCACCAAGTAAATTTATTGAACAAGGAAATAGTCTACTTGCTATTTGGCCTAAAAACAAGATATTTAGTGATGGCTGTTGTGTTTTGTGTTAAAAGGCAGATTAGAAAGCTAAGATGAGAACTACAGTTAGTAGTCATGACAAGCTACATTTGACAGTCGTCTGCGGTAAAATTTACATCGAAAACTAATTAGAGTAGACTAGTGATGGACTGATATGTCAGCCGTGTCGGCGATTAAAGGGATGTTATTCATTAGCTGCTATTATATTGTTTATGTATATACACTCACTGAGCACTTTATTAGTAACACTATGGTCCTAATAAAGTGCCTGACGTGGTCTTCTGCTGTTGTAGCCAATCTGCCTCATGTTTCTATGTGTTGTGCATTCTGAGATGCTGTTCTGCTCACTACAATTGTACAGAGTGGTTATCCGAGTTACCGTAGCCTTTCTGTCAGCTCGAACCAGTCTGGCCATTCTACGTTGACCTCTCTCATCAACAAGGCGTTTCCATATGCAGAACTGCTGCTCCCTGGATGTTTTTTATTTTGGCACAATTCTGAGTAAACCCTGAGACTGTTGTGCGTGAAAATCCCAGGAGATGAGCAGTTACAGATATACTCAAACCAGCCTGTCTGGCACCAACAATCATGCCACGGTCAAAACTTTAACTGAATCTCCTGATCCATATCTGCTTGATTTTATGCACTGCACTGCTGCCACACAATTGGCTAATTAGATAATCACATGACTAAGTAGGTGTACATGTGTCCATAATATAGTGCTCAGTGAGCATGTATATATATATTCATACATACATACATACACTGTTTAATACTGTATATTACTGTGCAAAAGTCTTAGGCACATAAAATGTTTAAGAAGCGTAAGATGGTTATTTATATCATCAGCTTTATTTTGTCAAAAGAAATATAAATTTAGACTCCCAAACATTCCAGTTTGCAAATAGAATAGAAGAACAGGGAGCCCTGCAATAATTGTCATGGCCTCCCACTGAACACTGAGTCAGTCTGGGATTACATGAAGACACAGAAGTAATTGAGACAGCCTAAATAGATAGGAGAACTGTGGTGAATTCTCAAAGAAGCTTGGGGACATCCTACGTCAACAATCAAGAAAAACTGTATCGAAGTGCACCTAAGAGAATTGGTGAAGGCAAAGGTGGTCACACCAAATGTTGATTTAGCATTTTTATGTTTACTGGGCTTTGTATGACGTTCATTGATAAATGAAAACAAGTGTCTAAAACTATTGCACAGTACTGTGTGTGTGTGTGTGTGTGTGTGTGTGTGTGTGTGTGTGTGTGTGTGTATATATATATATCCATTGAACTGGCCAGCAGTCACTGCTTTCTCCATATCGTCCACTGAAAAACCCATATCGGTCACTTAGTAGACCAAGGGTTGCTGCCATATTGACCATTAGTGCCTATAGCAGACACAAAAAGATGAGAAAGAATCCAGACACAGGAAGATGCACCTCATTAGTTTTATGCACAGTAAAGTCACAGGCTTTTTCAAGGGCTTTGATCTCTGTGGTTCAGATTTTTTTAACATATCTGCGGCGAATTAGGATGGCGCGGCAGCGGAGCCTCGAAATGGCAGCGAAGACTGGAAATAAAAACATGTTCTTCTCATCACAGATTTGGTGAATCTTGTCTGAAAACAATGGATCAGATTTCAGTGTGAAACGTTCAGGGCTCTTACTCCACAATCACAAAAAATTTTATCGGAGTACAGCTCGTTTTTAAACAACTGTTTATGACCGAATCTCAAATCTAAATCTACGACCTGCTGTAAAGCACTGGAAGAAAAAAATTCAAGATTAGACCAGTCAATCTTAAGACATATTTCGTTTTGAATGTAGCCATTAAACCAGCACAAATGACAAACAGAACTGTAGATAACATGAAAAAAATGTTTTAATGATTTAAAAAAAGTATCAAATCTGTTCTGAGTGACAATATACAAGAAGACCATTTGGACTATAAACTCCCTTTTCACTCTTTCCCTTTATCTCTCTCGCTCTTTTTCTTTCTCTTTCACTCAGGAAAGAGGGCAATCGGAGCAGATCTCTTTCCCATGGCTCTTAATTCAGAACTACTTCCCTCAAATTATTTCCAGATGTTTCTGAACAGAAGCAAATAAAACGCTGTTCTAACCTTTTTCCGTAGTCTATCACTGTAATAACCTGACGCATTGTTTTAACATTATTTTATAAAAATATTATTCACTACTCAATTTTCCCCATTTAGGGCTTCAAGTAGTTTTTGAATGACTACCAGGAAACAAGCAAAATTAGATCTTTTTTAAAGAGAAATTGTCAGTGCTGCTGTACAGTGGCATGACCTGTGTCATGTTCCGATCCCATTCCCCCTCTCTCTCCCCTACTATTCAGTCTATAAAGCGCAACAGTACGTTTCAGAAGTAGTGTTTTCATAGAGTGATTGATTATTAACAATACCTTTTAACCTTTATAGACAAATCTAACATTGGCTACAAGGTCTATTAATCAATGGTATATACTTCCGTTGAAGCCATCAGCCTGCACTATTTTAAGTTTTTTTTTAAATCGTGTTTAATAGTGCAATTCCTAGTGAAGAACTACACTATCCATGATCCTGGGGTAGAAATCCACCAATCAGAGAATTGCAGAAAACAAACCGTGGCAAAAGAGCTCTGCAGCGATCGCCAAACTTGACACAACCGAGTTGGTCTCCTTAAACTCTCAAACACCTTGTATATATCTGAATATTTTGCAACATAATTTCAATATATTGACTCTATACTTATAATCAACAACTTTAAATAGTTTTATATTTTTCAATAGTTTTTAATTTAATAATGTCATTAGCATTGCTTCATGAGATTGTAGTTCATTTCCTCACAAAATACATTAAGTACACTGTCTTTGTACCTTTGTCTTTTTTCCAATTTTCAAATACTTGTTTACTTCAAATAAAAATTTGTATTGTTGTTATTCACCTCAGGGCTGGTTGGTTTGGTTCATGGCTTAGAACACTTTAAAAAGGATTTTATGAAATCTCAATGGAAAAAACGAATGGGAAAAATACTTTCACAACCAAGACGTCTACACTACCATATAAATTTAAGGGGAAAAGGACCAAAAAAAAAAAAAAAAAAAAACTAAATTGTCTAACAAATTTGTAGCACTTCAATTTGTAGCTTTAATGTTACGATTTTAAAACTTATTTCAAGATTTAATATGTTGCCACGTTAATACTCCAGTTCAATACTAAAAAAAAAGACTTATTTTAAGGCCATGTTAAACCTCAGTTTTATTTTATTTACTCTGTTTTCCCTTAGTGTAAAATACAGCGGAGGCGTTAAATTCCTTCAAACCGAGAGGAAGAATTTCCAGAGTGCAAGGGCATGCAGACCAAACACACCATAAAGTATGAACGAAAGGAAGCTAGAAAGAGAGAAGAAGAGAGGAAGAGAGAAAGAGAGAGGTGGGAGGGGTGACCGCTCTCATCCCCTCCTCCACCTCAGCTCTATATGAAATGGACGGCTAATTATGCTGCTGGCGTCAGAGTTCTGGCTTCCCTGTGTGGGGTGGGAGGGGAGCGCCCCCCTGTGAAACCCCAGCCCTCAGACACAGCAAAAGGGGGCAGTCAGTGAGGTAATGACCGTGTGTATGTGTGTCTGAGAGAGGGTGACGGAGAGAGGTTGAGAAAGAGAGAGAGTGCTCTGGCAAAGGGCCTCCCCCTTTCCTGAATCCCATGGCCACTGAACTCTTCCTGCCATCTTTATCTCCAGCAACGGAGCACAGGGCAAAGGAAAGAGGGGTCAACACACACACACACACAAACAAGCATACTATAAAAAGCACGCTTAAAACACACATATTAACTATTTAACCACTTGGTATCACATATTCCCGCCAAAACTGAATTAAAAATCTATTTAACCACATATTTATCTTTAAATACTGTTTATTTGTGCAAATCGACTTTAGACTTTCTTCTTATGTATAGCTGGTGCATAATGTTTTCATGGAAAGTGTCCTGTAACTGTCACCATTTCTTTTGGACATTTTTGCCTTGAAGTTAATTTTAAATAGTCCTGTCATGTGATTAATGAATTTTTAAAAGTACATATATTCCACATAGTCTCTCAATTAACATGAGGTCATAAAAGCTGCATGCATACTAATTATAAAAGCTTCTGGGTTTAATACAAGTTAAGCTCAATCGACAGCATTTGTGGCATAACTTTGATTACCACAAAAAATAATTTCGACTTGTCCTTTTCCAAAAAATATGGGTTACAGTGAGGCACTTACAATGGAAGTGATTGGGGTCACAAGACGTAAACAATATGCATGTTAACATGATTTTAGTGTGATAAAATCGCTTACTAATCTTTTCTGTGTAAAGTTATAGCCAATACTCAACTTAGACATAACGCTGTAAACCTAAAACATAATCAAACGTAAATACGGTGATTTAAACAACTTTACAGCTCAAATAATGCACAGGTTTTAACAGAAGAATTAATGTAAGTGCTTTTATAAAATTATAAGCTTCACATTTCTGCCTTTAAACCCTCCAAAAATTGGCCCCATTCACTTCCTTTGTAAGTGCCTCACTGTAACCTTAATTTTTGCTTCTTTTTTAAAGAAAACGATGGACTAATCAAAAAAACATTTTTTTGTGGTAATCAACATTATGCCACAAATGCTGTCGATTGAGCTTAACTTGTATTGAACCCGGAATATTTACTTCAAAATAGAGTATAGCATGTCACTGCAGAACATATCAATTTCCCAAAACTATTTAATGTCATATTTCAACTACCCATATACAGAAGCTAAAATACATTGGGGCCTGCAGACTGCCTTAGGCTGAGGAACAGTTCAATTCCCTCTTTAGACCGAATAAAAATACATCATCATCAAGTATTCATCACACATGAACTGCGTTCCCTTTCAAGAAGCTAGCTATACTTGGGCCACCATATAGTCTAAAGTGATAATATGAGATGGCAAGCAACTACACAGAACATTTTATTCCCATTTTAGATTTTGGCACCTCCCAGAGCAGGTAATTCAAATACTCTGGGGATTATAGAAGTTTAGACCAATCTGTGTGTATTAAACCAAAGGTGTTCAAGTAGCAGATATGCAATCGCTAACCTATTCTTTTTGGGTTTACTAGCCCGACATCTGAAAGCACTGCTGTGTTTTTAATAGCCAAAGCAAGGTAACAGAGTGAATCTCCTGTCACACATACAGCACAGTAAAATTGTAATATAAACCACTTCAGACAGACCTAATACAGTAAATGTAATATTCCATACATCTCTTCCAATGTTCAAAAGCTATTAATGCACACAACTGAAGAATAGATTACTAAAAGGGTCTTTTTCCATACAGTTCTGTACCGTACAAATTTAGACCAACCAATTCAGCACTTCCTCTATATCTGACAAGGCTTTTTTTTCTAAAAAAGTAAAGATCTGGGGGGGATCAAAGAGGCTCAGCAGAAATTATTTGTGTCTAAATTGCAAAATTAGACAGATACAAGAGTCATTTGATGTACTTCACTTTGAGGCTAAATTTGGAGAGGCCACATGCAAATATGCATTTTGTTTTGGGGCCTCATATGTAGCTGGCTGGTTTTGAAGTGGTCAAAATCAGAGTCTCCATGAATGTGTGGGGTGGGCTCCACAGAGACGCTGTTGTTTTATTCATCTTTCATGTCAGCATTAAAACCACGTCTAAAAGTAGTTTACCCGCATTTTCACAGACATGTGGCGACATTCCCGTTAGCTTTTTAGGGACTTTCTCCTTTCCTCTTCATGCCAGCCAGGTGTCAGTAAGACAGTTATTACTGAACCTTGAATGAAAATGCAGGTGCTCATTTAAATACATTTCCCCAACGCACTCAAATGTACCATATTCACAAGTGCTGAATTTCAAAAACAAACAGCATGCATTACAATGCTTGCTAGTGTTTTGACATTTGTAATAGATTGTTAATAGATTATTAAAGCAATATTCTGGGTTTAATACAAGTTAAGCTCAATCGACAGCATTTGTGGCATAATACTAATTACCACAAACATTTATTTTGTCTTGCCCCTCCTTTTCTTAAAAAAATAAAAAATAAAAAAATGGAATAGAATGGGGAGAGAATCCGTAAACATTAAAATACTAAGTATTTAAGTATATAACTATAGCCACAAGACGTAAACAATGTGTGTTAAGATGATTTTAGTGTGATAAAATCGCTTAACCTTTTCTGTGTAAAGTTATAGCCAGTTTTGTCAATGTCAACAAACCCTAAAACCCCAAAACGACTGTAAAAATTACGATTTAAACATCTTTACAGAGTTTTAACAGAAGAATTAATGTTAGTGCTTTAGTAAAATTTTAAGCTACACATTTCTGCCTTTAAACCCTCCAAAAATTGGCCCCATTCACTTCCATTGTAAGTGCCTCAATGTAACTTCAATTTTTACTTTTTTAGAAGGAGGGACAAGTCGAAATCACTTTTTGTGGTAATCAAAATTATGTCACAAATGCTGTCGATTGAGCTTAACTTGCTTAACTTTATAGCTTATTTCCATTTATCCGTAAATTCTCTCATCAAAAAGAGAAGTGGGCTAACTCATACATGATATAACCACACCAACTATGAGTTATAACGTATGGCGAATTATAAAACATCCAAATGATCTTGCAGTTCGTCTGATAACCACATTTGAGCACATAGAGGAACCCAAAACACAATAGATTACACTGGTAGTGTGTTTAGGTACACAGTGTACCACAGCAGGCCCATGTGTCCCTCATTAAAGATATCAAACACACTTTTAAAGTCATCGCTGGGGCCCAGCACAGGTCTAGACAAGAGAGACCACTCACATCTCGATGTTGGCAGAACTGCCTGCGTCAAACGCTAATCTCTCCACGTCGCCGCACGAAAACTCAGGACCACACACAAACTGAGGTACACTTACACCTCACCTGCATCCGCAAACCTCCCGGTCACATGGTGACGGAGGAGGCAGGTGATAGAGAGACAGCAACAAAAGTCCTGAATATACCAGCAAAGACAAATCGGGTCTATTTAAATTCTGAACTCTTAATTTTGGGAAGTTAATTGGGAATCATTCAGATGTGAGACATCTGATTCACACTGTGGCATCAGTTAAGCTTAAATCATTAGACAAAAAGAAAAAGTGTTTTCAAACGAGCTGATGTCACACCCTGCATTGGCCAACATAGTGAAATATACTGAAAATGGAATCAGAGCTTGATTTTTTTTTTTTTTTTTTTAAAGGAGGGAGAGAGAAAAACAAGATAAATAGAGCCCATGACATCATCAAAGCCTAAACTCGCTGATGCCAGTTCTTATCAGCCTGAGAGACAGACAGAGCGATAGAGAGACAGAGAGAAAGAGGGAGGGCACTGAAAATTAAGAGTCACCACATCAGAATATGCCCAGCTGTGTGAGTGTGTGTGGTCCTTCTATGTTCTACACTATATGCCTGAACCTTAATTGAATAAATGATTTTCCTAGAACACAAAAATAATCAAGCAGGCTCCCTTGAGAGGAGCAAGACATCTGACATGCAACGCGTACAGCAATGTTTGACTATTACAGATTAGTGTTATAAAAAAAGCTGAAAAGCATCCCAGAATGTCCTAAACATAGTGCAACACTTAAAAACGTCAAAAGAATCCTGCATTCTGCTTCAATTTAGTTTGACATTATTTCTTCAGACCACTACGTCTGTTCTTGTACAGACCAATTCACAAATATCCCTACAATATTTGCATATATACCTTTTTTTATTTTTTTTTATTTTTTAATAAAGAAAATAAAACATCTAATGATACTTTTAAAGCATACAAAATCATAGTATACCAGTAAAGCTCGTTTTCCGGTTCTTTTTAAATATGATATCGATTTGTAAATGACCTATTATGTTTATGAAGATGTAATGGTTTACTAGTGAGAGAAGTCTGATCTTTCTAGCACAAATAGGTCAGCGATTTTTCAAGCTAAAATACAACTACGCTTTGCGACTTCAGTTCATAAATACATAAACTAGTAATCAATAATTGATGTAATCAGAGGTCTATTGTTTAAGCCTAACCAATCACGAAAAATGCACTTCATACTCGTACTGCACGCATGTTTTCCTTCAGCACCGACTGTAATATAATGAAAGCGAATAACGAAAGTTTTAACTACAGACTTTTAACAACTAATCAATAAAAAGGCAACATTAAACCAAAGCAAAACACAAGTCGAACTGAATTGTCTACCTGATTCACCTCTAATTTGGTCTATATGTTCTGGTGCACGACTTTAGACGCCATAAGTTAAAGGTAAAAAATAACGTACTTGTGACAAATTGCATTTTTTTTTTTTTTTTTTTTTTTTTTTAAATGAAGTATTCTGGTCGTGTTGGTCGGGCTTTCTGTGAAAACAAAACCTGCTTTTCTCGAGTCTAGTTGGTGCGCTTATCTAAAACGAGATCAATCTTTGTCAAAAAGCTTCATCTGTTCGCGTTTGTTTATTGTTTTGTGTTTAACTGTTCCTGTCTCGCGTAGGAGCCAACCAACTTCACCCAATACAGTCTCCAGTTTAAACGTAGGTACTGAAGCAGAACTTTGTGTTGTTTTATAATAATGACTAGTTTCATAAACTTCTAAAGTATCCGATTAACACAAAACTCCCGGCAAACGACAAATAAGATGAAATATAAAGAGTGTAGAAAAAAGTAAACACCTCTCTCGTTACTAAGCAATAATGCCTAAGTCCAGCACAGCGCCACCCGTGTAGCGCGAGACACTTCTTCCCCCTAAACACAAAATTATTTCAACAAACATACTACCTAAATCTCTCCAGCACAAACTATTCACAAAACAGCACGAGGATGGAAAGGTCCCCTCTAAATAACCGGGAAGCCTCTGGGTTCCCACGGCCAGAGTGGCCGCATCCACCTTGACCGTGATGGTTGATCGATGGGAATTGAACAAAGAGGATCAATTTCCGATCAGCGCGAGAGAGCCGCTTTAATCAATGGGCACAAGGGCGCTCCGCGAGACGCCGCCATGCAAAACCCGGCGAACGAGCGACGCGCGAGCCCCTCCGCGACTCTCTCCGGGACCGGCTTACCGGCACACTCAGCGAGTACAAAGCGAAAGGGAGCTGACCTGGAGCTGCTGCAAATCAAAGCGTTTCCAATATTGAAACATCGATCCCGCATTGGCCGCCATCTTGAGACATATTGAGACGGAATGAAAGGCTGATAGAGAGAGCGCGAGAGGGGCTGGAGTTCAGTTCTGTCAGAGCGCGCGAGAGAAAGAGAGAGAGGCGGGGGAGCGCGCGCAAAACACGGAGCGGAGCCGATCGAACAGCGCGAGCGCGCGCGGAACGGAGTTATCGAACGCCAACCTGCGATATATTGAATAGGGCTTCTGAAAAAAATTATTGAGAGCAAGGTGGCATCCTCAATACAAGTCAGAAAACGCGGGATGGAGTTTCCGAGTTTCTAATCGAGCTCCCTATGGCGCAGGAACGGGGAGGGGGATGTTGGATACGTTTTCATCCGTTATGAGAGAAGTGTTTACGTTTATTGATTTTTCATCACTATAGATATTATTGCGTGATCCGTCGCGCGGTGCGAGACACGGATCGGATACGGCGAGTAACACAAACGCGACGTATAAGCTTGAGTCTTTTTATTTTTGTCATGGTCAGATGATTAACCCTCTGTTCTGTTGTTATATTCGTCCACCTGATATATTGATTTCAGAATGGATTGATTTTTGTCCTTTCGAAATTGCATTGGGTATTTTGATAAATTAGCTGTGTCCTCCTTTGTTACAATGTTATGCTATTGGTTGTTTGCATGCTTAGCTACCATCTACTTGTATTATAAAACCAATACATCTATTATTATTGATTTTATGGGCATTCTTGCGTGAAATATCTGGATAGAGAGAGCGACAACCTTAATTAAACTAGATCAAACATAACTGATCACAGTGTAAATATTGAATTATGTATATTTTAGACGGTAATGGACGGTATTTAAGATGGTGGCACTGGATGATTTGATGTTATAACATAAACCGGTCGATTCCTGATGAATCATAAATACTGCTTTTGAACTTGAACTTGAGAGAGAGGAGCGCCCTCTATCGGGTTTGTGTAATATTGTCTCACATCATTGTTCAGGCTTACACAGTACAGTGACGTGTTGAGCCAATTTAATCGTATTAACTGTCACAATTAGTGATGATAACCTATCACTATTTAGCTGTTTATGTATTGTTGATTCGAATGTGTTTACGTTTATAATATATGTTATGTATATGGAGCAAAATGTTATATTGCATATTATGTATGTAATATTTAATATAAGTTATCATTGTAATTTGCATAACTTAAAATAGTACGTTCAGGTAAGAATTTTAATGAAATATTTAATTAACCATGTTTATAAATTTAATATATTCATATGTATAATATGTTAATATATAATACATATAATAATAAGTAATAAATGTATATGTCATTTTTATTTAATTAATTACTAATGTAATAAGCAATATTATAATTATACAATTAATACTAAATTATGTTTTCTTGTGAATTGTGTTCATGTTGACTTGCTGTCTGCTCTGTAAAAGGGATAGTTCACCCAAAAATGATGCCATCCCAGATGTGTATGACTTTCTGTCCTCTGCTGAACACAAACAAAGATTTTTAGAAGAATATTTCAGCTCTGTAGGTCCATACAATGTAAGTGAATGGTGATCAGGCCTTTGAAGCTCCAAAAAGCAGATAAAGTCAGCATAAACATAATCCATCAGACTCTAGTGGTTTAATCAATGTCATCTGAAGTGATCCAGTTGGTTTTGAGTGAGAACAGGCCAAAATATAACTCCTTTTCACTGAACATCTTGGCCTTGGCGATCATGATTTCAAGCTGTAATCGAGTAAACGTGTAATCAAGCTTGAAATCATGATCGTGCCTAGACACCGCAATTGCATGATATACAGTGTAAAAGGAGTTACATTTTGATCTGTTCTCACCCAAAACCAACTGGATCACTTCAGATGACATTGATTAAACCAATGGAGTCTGATGGGATTACTTTTATGCTGATTTTATCTCCTTTTTGGAGCTTCAAAGGTCTGATTACCATTCATTTGCATTGTATGGCCCTACAGAGCTGAAATATTCTTCTAAAAATCTTTGTTTGTGTTCAGCAGAGGACAGAAAGTCATACACATCTGGGATGGAATCAGGGTGAGTAAATGATGAGAGAATTTTCATTTTTGGGTGAATTATCCCTTTAAGAGTGTACTTTTCTTTTTGTTAAACCATACAAAAAAAGAGAAAAGGCTAACCTTTAAACCTTTCACTCTCAGTTCCATTTTTTGCATTTATCCGTATAGGTTTCAGATTTGTTCTATCTGTACTGGAGCCCTGATTCTCACCCTCACTACCACACACAGACACTTACAGGGAGAGGGGGTTGTTATAGCTCAGACCCAGCAAGGCGGAGTGAGAATTGGAGGCTCCAGGAGTCCCATGGCTCCTCATAAGTGCTCCTCCCCTCAGCTCCCCTCCCTGAGATGTCAGGGGAGCCGTGCAGGAGAGCTGGTCCCACTGGCAGTTTGTTTTTTCAGGCCCACTAAAGTCTCTGAGCACCCTAATCCACCCCCCCCCCCCCCCAAAAGCCCCCCTGCCCAGGCGTGCGCACACCTCATGGGAGCACAATTAAGAGCTATCTTTCCTGCCTGTTGAGCTGTGGAGGACTGACTCCCTCCTCTACCCTTCCCCTTTTTTTAATCAAATAAGCCTCCTCTTGAGGCTAGTCCTCGTTTAAAAAGTCAGCATGCAGGATTAGATTTTAATTATGGAGATGCAAAGACATGGCAAATGAACATGATGAAGAGACAAGCAGAAATGTGAGGAGGCCATGTGTACCTGTGTGTGTGCATGAGTGTTTCTTCATGCTCACACATATGTTCAATAGGCAGGTATTTGATATGTAGTTATAAAAATAAATGGATCTTTACCAAGATTATGATGTACAATAATAATATTCACACTAAGCAATGGTGCCAAAGGTGTTCATTTGCACCTCCTGGCGGTGATTTTGCAAATGAGTCTCATGTGTGAGAAGTTTTACTGCTGCGTTAATCCCCACGATAATAAAGATCATTCTGGTTGAGTACCTACTGTATTTATTATAACAATAAAACCATTTCATTTAATTGTTTATTATAGAGTTTCTGTGTAAAACAAAACAAAAAATCCAAGAAGATCTAATTGTATTTATTTACTGTATATTAATAAAATAATACATTTTCTTTACACTGGGAATATCAACACTGGAAACCTACAAATGGTCCTGACACTGCTGGGTAAACTGCACCATCTGCAGGCAAACAAACTACAAATAAATAGCACTGCCAAAATCTCAAAATTACTCAGATCATAACAATGACTGTTCATACAAGTGATGCAAACTCTTAGCAACTCTGAAGAATATCATTATTTATTGCTTACAAAGGAAAGTAAATGAGAAATCACATACAACCAATGCAAAAGGTTTGCAAGCAATTTGTTAAGTTTTAATAAAGACATTCAGGGCAAAAAAGAAACTCCAAACAGTTCCACTTAATTTCACTCATTTTTAAAAATTAATAATAACTTTTAAATAATAAATAATAAATTACAATACTCAACACTTACACTTTCAACTATTTTAATATTCTCTTAAATCCTGAAAAAAACAAAAAAACTATAAATATAATACTAGTTTAGCATGTACTTGTTATTTCTACATATGGTATATATGTTTAAATACAGGGGTTATGTAGTTTGTTTGTTTTTTTAATGAGGGGAAAAACATTAAAGCATGAGTATTGATTACTTTTCAAAAAGTTTGTGTGTGTGTGATGTATATAAATCAAAAATGCAAATATCCTGCTAAAATTCTGAATGTGAGGGTGCCCCTGGATAGATATACTTGTTTAAAGTGAATGTCACAAAAGTGATGGTAAAAGATCCTTTAAAAAGAAAGAAAAGTTTCAAGGAAACAGAAAATAAGACAACGACTAAAAATAGAGAGATTGAAGGGCATTCATCAGCTCTGTGCTCCCGTATAAAGCAGCAGGTATTTACAGGCCACAGAGGTTGTTTTTTACTGCAGAGAAATAGACCCATATGGGTAAAGTGATTGACAGCTGAACCAGCTGTAGGACGTCGACATTTCCCCCACCCCCCAGTGTTCAAACCAAATCTATGCCCTTACGATCAGTTGTGTTACTGCAAGAACACGTAAGCAGACCTTGACTCCCTCTCACCCCCCACTTGCCGGTTACACACCTAACATGGGCACACTCCCTGTATAGTGACCACACACACACACACACACACACACACACTGTCAAGCAGCAGATCAGAAGAGCATTCCTCACATCCCATTGTGCAATTGTTCTCCAAAGTTATCTTGGCCCATCTTCTTTCAGTTGTCTGTGAGGGCATCGCTAAAACTAGCTTTACGCAGCCTGCTGCTGTGCTGGATAGCTGCACAGATTATTTAAGGCAGTCTGATGGCACATTACTTGGCTGTTTGAGAGAGCACATTTAAATCTGGCAAGCACAGAATATCTGGCTATATTTTTAGTGCTGAGAAGAGCTTTTGTTCAAGCTGATTGTTCAGGCAACAGTTAATAGGAGACAAAGTCGAAACAATTTGTTCATGCCAAATTAAAGCCAAGGTCTTGACTGTGCTCAAGTTATGATGGCTGGATTCAAAGGGATGTGGTTTCAATA
Organism: Myxocyprinus asiaticus; assembly: GCF_019703515.2. Classification (NCBI taxonomy): domain Eukaryota; kingdom Metazoa; phylum Chordata; class Actinopteri; order Cypriniformes; family Catostomidae; genus Myxocyprinus; species Myxocyprinus asiaticus. Next base: position 25,720,215 of record NC_059386.1, read on the forward strand.
ATGTGCAAAATTTTGTCCTTTGTATACTGATAGAATCGGAATCAGAATTCCTGTTTGTTGGCGAAGTGGTAACCTGCAATTGTTACCTTAAGGAGCCATTTTGGGAAAATTGCAAAGAAAAAGCCACTTTTGAAACAGATAAACAAAAAGAAAAGGTTAGATTGGGCAAAGAAACACAGACATTGGACAACAGATAATTGGAAAAGAGTGTTATGGATCTTAACCACATTGAGCTTTTGTGTGATCAGCAGGTGCGTGAGAAGTGCCTGACAAGATGCCACATCTATGGCAAGTGCTACAGGAAGCGTGGGGTGAAACATCACCTGAGTATCTGAACAAATTGACAGCTAGAATGCCAAAGATCTGCAAAGCTGTCATTACTGCACGTGGAGGATATTTTTAATGAGAAATCTTTGAAGTAGTTTAAGAAGTTCTGAATTTTATTTTTCAAATTGTAATAGTAATTTTTCATGTTATTAATGTCTTGATTATACATTGTGATCAGTTGAATGCCACTTTAGTGAATAAAAGTACCAATTTCTTTCCATAAGAGCAAAATCTGTACATTATTCCAAACTTTTGGCCACCAGACTATATATATATATATATATATATTAGATGTTATACATTTTTAGGTTAACAATTTTTTTCAGTGTAAGGGCTTTCAAGGAATTTGACATGGCAGTTTTCTCCAAGAGACACAGTGCTGTATATTACTGTAATTTTTCATTATATAATCTTATACACATTGTACAATATCAAGGATATCACTTCATATTCAGGACTGAGAGGACTAAATTCAAATTTTAGAATCAACCGATTAAACAATTTATATTTGGTCGAACACCAAACTAAAAAAAACATTTATGGGGGGGGGGTGTCAATGATTAAGGTGGTTAAGGCATTATACAATATATAACAAAATACAATGCAAAAAAATAGACATACATACAATGCATACAGTATGTAGTTGAAGAGTGGGCATGTAGTAAATAGAATGGTAACACTTTACAATAAGGTTCCATTTGTTAACATTAGTCAGCAACATTAATTAACATGAACTAACAATGAACAATACCTTTACAGCATTTATTAATCTTTGTACATTTTAATTCCAACATATAGTAATACATTTTTAAACCAAAAGGTGTATATGTTAACATTAGTTAATACACGATGAAATAAAAATGAACAATTGTATTTGTATTAACTAGCATTAACAAATATTAATACATTCTGTAAAAATATATTGTTCAGTATTAGTTCGTGATACCTAATGCATTAACTATTGTTAACAAATGGAACCTTATTGTAAAGTGTTACCAACAGAATAAATAATTATCTAGCAACAATAAATTAAGAATGCAAAAATAAAATAAAAAGTAACTAGACTGTTAAATTTTATCAAGACAAACTATGATGATAGCTTGGCAAAGCCTTGTCAAACAGACAGACAGAGAGACAGACAGACAGATAGATAGATAGATAGATAGATAGATAGATAGATAGATTGACTGATTGGTTGAAGGTCTTATGTTTGAAAGTTTAGCACACTTGTGTTTTAAAAGATATAGCACTCGAAGTCAGAACAGTCTGAAGGTCTGTCCCAAGTCTAGTGGAGGTAGCTTTAAAGCTCTAGGAAGGGTTACAATCATACATTTTGGTCTAGGTTTAGGGATTTGGGGGGAAAAAAATTAAACAACTAAACCAAGTCTGTAGAATAACAGTATGTTGGCTTTGTCAAGCCAACACAACGAAGCAATGCACAACCAATGCAAGTCTGTAGCCCACTGGAGCTTACTGCACAGTCTCAACTGCACACAATCACATTTTCATAAAGTGGCGTCTGCTTTCTCAGATTAATGTACCCTGAATGTTTGATTCTACTCCAATGTAATTGCTTTATAAATTCCCACATTCATTCTTTATGAATTAATTTGGTCGCCTGACCCTGTCTACATTATAATCTCCCTGGCTGGTCTTGTACGCTGGTCAAAAGTATTTTTAATGATCACTAATATAACAGAGCATCAAATCATTAAGAACATAATCCCTGTAGTGAAGACATTGCATCAACATTTGACCCCAATGCATTGTTGTGAGAAGCTGCCCGGCATCACACTGTTCTTTAAATGATACATTAGCTGCGTAGAGGAGTCTATGGGGGTTAGGACTCTTTAAATGATCCTAAGATAGCCCTCACACTCTGATCAGATCACCTAGCATCTGTCTGTAACAATGAGTGGGGGGTGACAGGGTTGGGTAGTGCTCTATATGGGAAGTATTCTTGTGTTGTGCCTCCTCCTTTGTCTAAACATAGAACAGGTGGGCTGTCAAGCCAATTGTGCCAATATATAGCCAGAAAATGACAATTTCTGAGTGTCCCTTAAGCTTTTGAGACCAAGAACACAGTACAGAGAAGCTCTTCACAATGGTAGGCCTGCACCTCTTTACATTGTCCTATCTTGACATGGAAATGTCAAGTGTTTTTGCATTTAACTGAAATAGGTATTCTGGTAGCATTTCAATTTATCTTGATCTTTCTCATAAGAGCAACCTGATATTTAATTTCGGAAAGGGTTTTCAGTAAGTTTAAACTAACTGAAGCGCTAAGTAGATTTGTGGCATTTCTGACTAAATGCAACTAGACCAGCTGAAATTCATAATGTACTTGTTTCTGATGGAGCGTATTCAGGTAAATTGGGACACATTTGGACAATCATCTCAATGTCAAAAAGAGGCCCAATTTACTGGAATTCACCCCACATTTTGTGCCGTAGAGTAGATAAGAAGTATTTTGTTTATAATGCTACAGTATGATATTATAGCTCAATTGTAAAATCTTTTAAATGGCTTTTAGCTCTGTATAATTAAGTAAAAACAAGTTTATTTGTTCTGGTGTGCTCATTTTGTAAGAGTGTGCTTTAAAATTGCAAAAAATAAATAAATAAAAACAAATAAAAACAGCAATGTAAATGCAGAAAAAAATACTGAAATCTTTTTGTTCTGATTCACAGGCACCAAAGAAGGCCAAGAAGAAGGAAGCAGCTAGCTCCAATGTGTTTAGTATGTTTGAGCAGTCACAGATCCAGGAGTTTAAAGAAGTATGCCCATTTTAAGTATTTCCTTAATAAAACATTATCATTTTGCATACGCTTTTATCCATCGTGTGTATTCTCTGAGAACTGAACCATTGACCTTGATATTGCTAGCCAAGCACATACTCTACCAGCTGAGCTACAAGAGCTCAAAATCATTTTACAAACTATAATTATAGCATATTTTGTGGTAATTTTCTTGTGATATTTGCCTCTGTAAGGATACATTCATGGTTCTAAAATAATTTCAGTTGATAAAGCAGATCCTTGTTGATGTAATGCTTTTCTAGGCTTTCACCATCATGGACCAGAACAGAGATGGCTTTATTGACAAAAATGACCTGAGGGACACATTTGCTGCTCTCGGTGAGTAAAGCCCCACTAAATGGCTGGTGTAGGGTGTAAATGCCTGATCTGATCCTTCAAGATGTTTATCCTCTTGAAATGACAGAAGCAATGGTTAAATTAAAGTGGCCCCTTAAGTACCATGTTGAATGTGGTGAAGCCTAAATGGCCTCTTAACATGTACACACTGCAAAGTTTTGGGAGTGACAACCGCATTTAAATGCGTGACTGAATCCACTAAATTACCATATCATTCTATGTACGGAATACAAGAGAACTCACAAAATTTTAAAGATTGACAAGTGACAACCATAGCAATGTTTCAAAATAAAAAGGATGACACTAGTTTAACCCATTTACAAGGCTAAATATTATCCACCAGAGGCATAGTATCATCTGGCAATGTTTAGCAACCTGCCGTCGATAGAGTCGTTATTTTTTGATTTTGCGCACTCTCACTAAGTCATCTAGAGGCCTACATGAAACTATTTGATGACTATAAACTGTTCAATATATGTAAATGTCCAATTTAAAATAAGATTTATGTACAAAATATACTAAATTATTTGTTTCCTGGCCCCATAATCCAGTCTAATACGACTTTAATTACATTGTAACAATGTTTTAAGCATTATGTTTTAAAGGAATAGTTCACCCAAAAATTTTAATTCTATAATAATTTTCTCACCCTCATGCCATCCCAAATGTGTATGACTTTCTTTCTTCTGCTGAACTCAAACAATGATTTTTATTAGAATATTATAAAAATCTCTGCTCTGTAGGTCCATACAATACAAGTGAATGATGACCAAAACTTTGAAGATCACATAAATACAGCATAAAAGTAATCCATATGTCTCCATTGGTCAAATCCATGTCTTCAGAAGAAATATGATATGTGTGGGTGAGAAAAAAGATCAATATTTAAGTCCTTTTTACTGTAAATCTCCACTTTCACATTCTCCTTTTGTTTTTGCTGATTCACATTCTTTGTGCATGCCACCACCTACTGGACAGAGAGGAGAATTTATAGTCAAAAAGGACTTAAATATTGATCTGTTTCTCACTCACATCTGTCATATCACTTCTGAAGACATAGATTTAACCACTGGAGTTGTATGGATTAATTTTATGCTGCCTTTGGACCTTCAAAGTTGTGGCCACCATTCACTTGCATTGTATGGACCAACAGAGCTTAGATTTTCTTCTAAAAATAATTCTTTGTGTCATCTGGGATGGCATGAGGGTAAGTAAATGATGAGATAATTTTTATTTTTAGGTGAACTATCCCTTTAACAACATATTTGTTTCCAACTTTCCATCCATTTATACTGTCTCTATTTCAGTTGCAGCTTGCAATGAACTTTGGAACCACTTTGATTTTAATTCAAAAGAAAAAACTAAGAAGTTTTCAATTTTAGTGGGTTTGAATTTAGTACAGTGTGCATTGAAGATCTGTGAATATTACAGCTAACTCTCACTCCATTTGAATGATCAAAGGAAATTAATGTATATCTCTGTATGTGTGTGTTTGGCAGGCCGTCTCAACGTGGGCAACGATGAGCTTGATGAAATGCTGAAGGAAGCCTCTGGCCCCATTAACTTCACCGTCTTTCTCACCATGTTTGGAGAGAAGCTCAAAGGCAAGAATCAGATTTATCAGCATTGAAATTATAATCATGCTAATGAGGTGTAAATAGCAGGAAAAGCCCAGCAGAGACAAGGCGCACTGCATACTTACATTGTATGAATTAGTTTAGCTTGTATAGGACCATATTTGAGTAATTTTAGTAACAGGCTAAGCAAACTGTTGGCTTCACTGCTGTAACATCTGTCAACATTTCTGTCACCAATAGGTACAGACCCCGAAGAGACAATTCTCAATGCCTTTAAGATCTTTGACCCAGAGGGTACAGGAATCCTTAAAGGAGAAGAGTAAGTGAATTCCTGTGATTAATTTTTTTTTTCCACTTGATAATAAATAAATAAATAAATAACCATTTTCTTTCAAATGTACATTTAACGTATTGTTTTGACCTCAGTTTCCTATCTTATCTTCTCAAAGGATCAAATATCACCTCATGTCCCAGGCAGACAAATTTACAGAGGCTGAGGTAATACATGTTTCTTTCTTCTTTGAGGGATAGTTCCCTAAAAATAATGTCATCATTTACTCACCCTCATGTTGTTCCAAACCCACTTTCCTTCCCTCACACAAAAGGAGATGTTAGGCATAATGTTAGTTTTAGTCACCATTCACTTTCATTGAATGGAAACAGATGCAATGGAAGTGAATGTTGACTGAGGCTAACATTCGGCCAGGCACAGTAATATAGGTCTGAAACAACATGAGGGTGAGTAAATAGTTACCTAATTTAGATTTTTGGGTGAACTATCCCTTTAAAAGCAGAGGCACAATCAAACCTGTCTAGTATGGTGTCTGTTTCATTTAAGTTTTATAGATTTGATTCAAAAGATCTTAAAAGTGCATTTTAATCACAATCTATTTATCAAAACTTTCATTTATCTGGCAGGTTAACCAGATGTTCACAAACTTCCCCTTGGATGTGGCTGGTAACCTGGACTATAAAAACCTGTGCTATGTCATCACCCACGGAGAGGATAAAGAACAGGAGTGAAAACTACATTTCCCATGTTTCCCATGTTTACCCATGTTTGTTTACTGTGCATTTGTATGTTGTCTTCCTCTAAGCTCTGTATCTGCCTTTTGTCAATAAAGAGATAAAAAAAAACAAAGTCTATTCACTGATGTTTTTTAAAAATAATGCAAATTATGGTTTTGATTTGCTCAAATACAGTCAACTAAACAGACATAAGATGATTTTTTTTCCTACAAAATTTTATTTACAAAAGAAATAAATCACAAAGATAAAGCACAAAATAAGCAATCAGGTTTTGTCTTAATATACAACATATTACCGTGGGAAATGTCTGACCGGACACTCAGGATACTTAATTCTTCTTTCTTAATAAAGATTCTGAGATTCTGAAAGATTTCGTTCCCTCCCAAGGGGTTTACAAAAGCTCAACTGCAACAATAAGCTTAAAGCCACACTGGCGTGTTGAACAGTGCACTGTGAACAAGGTCAACATGGCCTTTTGTGTCTCAAAGGCTATTCACTTCAGCCCTATTAATAGCAGCCCTTGGTGCATTCTGCCATTTTGGGTTTTCAACGAGTCAGTGATAGGCTTTATGAATGAGAACAGGTGAGCTAAGGTGTAAACACATTTTATTGTGGTGGACATTGCACTTTCTAAGCAGACAAGGGCCAAATTTGGTTTTAAAGTTCCTATTCTATTTTTATTTACAGTAAGCTTTGAGCCATGGATTGTGTTTATACAAAGCCACAGCTGAGACTGCCGATAATTCTGTGCATGAGGTCATCGTAGGTCATCCATCAGAACACAAAAGGAAATGACAAGAAAAATGCTTGCTGTTTTATGTTCGCTGGAGAGTTGCAGTTTCTATGAAAATACATGCTACTTTAAGTGTGGTATAAAATCATTATCCAAAACAAACTCATAAAGCTAATTATGAAGAAAATAGACTCAGTGTTGGGTAGTAATCCACTACAAATTACTATTATTTCTCTAAAATTTTAATCAGATTACTTTACTAATTACTTAACTGAAAAGTAATCACATTACTAATTACTTTACTTTTACGTTACTTTCTTAAACACTTTTCCGCTCAAGTTATTTTTATTTGTATAGCGCTTTTCACAACACACATCATTTCAAAGCAGCTTTACAGAAAATTATGCTTCAACAGAAAAAGCTGTAATATAGTAATGTCTCTGAGTTATAATAGTGCGGTTTAAAAAAAAATAAAAAAAAAAAACTAAATATGATTGTACATTGTGCCTTAAAATAAATAATAGAAAATAATTATATTTATATAGAGACCCCCAGTGAGCAAGCGTAAGGTGACCCAAGAAATTCAAAATAATGTCTATATTTCTTTCTTGTTCATTGTTACAGACAAGGCACCTCCTTCTTGTACTCTTGTACTTAAAAGTAATTAAATTAATTGAATTACAGTAACTGTAATCTGATTACAAGAATTTAAAATGTAATGCATTACACTACTTTTTTTGACTAAAAAGTAATTAGATTACAGTAACAAATTACTTTGTAATAGGATTACACCCAACACTGATAATAGTGTCAAGAATGCTACTTTTTGTTTGGTTTAAGAACCTTAAATTGCTTTTCCAAATCACTATTTTTTACCAATTGCACAAAACTGCACAGGCACTTAAAGGGACAATTCACCCAAAAATGTTAAATTCTATCATCATTTACTCACCCTCATCTTGTTCCAAATCCATATGACTTTCTTTCTTCCATTGAACATAAAAGGAGATGTTAGGCCTCAGTCACCATTCACTTTAATTGTATGGAATAAAAAGGGTCATCAACATTCTTCAAAATGTTCCCTCTTGTTTTTTGGTGAACTAACCATTTAGGACAAGTAAAAAATTTATTGCCAACAAACATTAAAACAAGAGTACATAAAGATTAGGAAATAAAAAAGATCAGTGCCACTCTAAAACAAATGCAGAATTACCTATTTCAATTAGAATTTAAACACAAATCCTATGAATGGCTTGTGAAAATCCACCCTCAATCCAGTAAATATGACAAATACTGTATATTGAGGGATATGTCCTTCAAAAAAACAGACATAAGATAGAGGCCTTTCAGTGGTCGCTCTAGTGGTCACACTTGTTTGTTATTCTCTTTTCACACCCAACAGGTTCCAGCTACTCTCAGTCTTAGATAAGAGGAGAGGATGGTTGGCCAGGTCCAACACTTTTAGCATTGCCTGTTGGCATGAAATCTGCCAGAAGATCTATTCCAGAACCAGACTCCAACAGAGTATCTGGGCAGTGTGACAAAAAGAAAGACACTTGAGCAATCTTGTGCATATATGAAAAAATAAAAGCAAATGGCTATGCTTACAGTATATTTCTGGTGTTCTGATGTCATTTTTATTCTTAAAAGCAATCTACCCCCATCCCATCTCAATCAAAAACACTATTCTAAAAATGTAATACATGCTAACCTCTCTGACAACAACTCTAACAACTATAAACGTTTGCCATGACATCATAAATGCAGACCAATGGTACTCAGGAATTCAAATACGCCTCTCTCTAGATAGAACTCATTGCGGGAGATCTAAACTGATATTCATCCAATATTCTCACCATGAATCCCAATCATATGTTCTAGAATAAGAAGCCTCTCCGCCAGAATTTTCAGAGCCTCTCTTAACTGCTGTACCTGCAAAATGGGCGGGACTTTAGCTTGTGTCAATCAATTATTACAACTGGACATCCAAGTTTTTTGGGCCATACCTCTCCTTGAGTCTCTCCTGGCTCACCTTTAGGACCTGGAACACCCTATTCACAATATAAAAAAGAAAAAAAATTCATTATATAAATGTATATATAATTTTATCTTTAAAAACATAATGAAATAATAATGATTAATTATGTTTTAATTATTAAGACTTATGTATTAATCATAATAATAATAATAATAAGATATTAAAATAAAAATGAAAAAATTAATAATTTAACCCTTTAAGCTCGGATGGGCCCTTAATTACTACATCTTGACCAACACAAAATAGGTATAATTTCAAAGCTTAGAAGCTGTACTTTACAATGCATGTAGGCATTATGATCAAAACTGAACAAGTGCTTTGAAATTTGCAGACAAATCAGAAGTGTTCCGTTTTGATAATTTATGAAAACATTTGCACTGTACATACTTTTGTAATCAGTAAAAACATCAAACTCATCAAATAGCCATGTCTCATATGTTGTTGAACAGCTCTCAAAAAGTAGAATACAACCAGCCTATTTGTTTTACTCAGAGATAAAAATATTGTGAGTAATAGCTAAGTATATGTCTTTGACATTTATGTTTCATGTGAACAGGTGTTGCTTATATGCCGCGTTTTCACTTATAACTTCACAAAAAATAAACAGAATATAAAATATCACATACTGTTACTTAGAGGAGGATTATCTTTAAAACGAGCCCACACAAAAGGTAATCGTATGCATAGATCATTAGATAATTGACATGAAGCACAATGTGCACAATGAGCACATAGCATCTGGATATCTGGCAACTTGCAATCTGGCTTAAAACATGTTAGCTTTCTTGGATCAGATGACATCACCGGAAATGATGTAGCGTCATGGAATGCTAAACCAATTGGATTGGGTTCAGATTGATGCAAAAATCATCCATATTTGGGCAGAGAGGAGATGGCACCAAGTGCATGACACAGGCTCAATGATGCAGACTCACTGAGTCAAAAGGCACTCATTCTGTGAAATCTCATTGCTAAAATCATGTCTCCATGCTATGCAAACCTTTAGTCACTGTTGTGTTTGCATGTGTAATTAGTTCTTATATAGAGTTATTATGTTTTATTTGTTTGAAGAGGCTTTTGGACACTTTGAGACGTTTTTGTACACTAGGATAAATTATTTTTGTAATGCTTTAACTTTTGATTGCTTTGTCGTATCAACACAAAATATTACTCACAGTTGACATGATTGGAAAAAAAATAAGAGCAGTTTTTCAGAGCCACCTTATTTACACCCAGATATATATAATGTCAAATCAGAAAAAAAAGAAAAAAAAGTACAATTTTGTGTGTGATTTTTCAGCAATTTCTTAGGCTGAGAGTCTTAGAATTTATCATTACAAAAATTGAGTTGAGATATTGAAAATTATGTTTTCTTTACAATAATACCAAACACTTGACCCCATCTAGTTATAAGCCTTTAATTTGGGGTATGCCACTGAAATTAACACCAAAAAGTACACTTTGTTTGCTAATCAAAATGCAACCCATAGTGTGCACTAACAGGCTCTCCTTGTTTTCCTGTGAGTCCAGATTGACCCTTTGAAAAGAGAGAGAAAACATTTTTGTTCAAACTGCAAAATCTATAGGATTTCGTTTGTCTAAATATAGTTTTTTTATTTTTATTTTTTATTTTTATTTTTATTTTTTGGAAGTTTTATTCATGGAGTCAGTTTACTCACTCTTTCTCCTGGATCTCCTTTGGGGCCCCTGTCCCCTGGCTTACCTAACAGGCTTAGAGCAGTCTAAAACAAATGTGAATCAGTCAATATATTGTGTTCTATGCTTTGCACATCCACACATATTGTCCAGTTATTTATTTTTCATGTTACATGATACATTACTTTAGATAGTGTAAGATCAAATTTAGAACCCAAAAACTTGCACAGCACGTATACAAATTAGCAAGTTAAATGACATCTTAGGGATGCTATTAAAAAAAGAGCTACCAAAGCATGGTATTATGATAAAACCAAAGTGTTACAGTGAAATCTTATGCTTCAATGCATATATAACTTTAAATATGTCCTACGTTTTTTCCAGGGGCACCTGGGCGTCCAGGTGGTCCAGTGGGCCCTGTAAAATAAGTGTGGACTGATGTGTGGTAAGGGGTGGGGGCTAAAAAGGAAAGGTTGCATGCACACTTTTGTGTATGCTATGATATTCTGTTGTACCTGGCGGGCCAGGTGGGCCTGGGGGCCCAGGGGGTCCGAGAAAATTCTGGTCACGATAGGCAGGGAGGTCACCATCCTCATCTGGAACATTTAAAACATGGTGACACAGCTGTGAAAATAATAATTAATCTGATGTCATGCTCAATATCTGATCAACAGACTCTCCACAGGATAAGCATAAAAAAAAAAAAAAAAACAAAAAAAAAAAACAAAAGGAAAAGGAAAATAACAAGGTTTGAAACTTTTTAAGCTACTGCACCCCAGTGTTCCTCAAAGGCATCTCTACGGAGGTCATCTGTACAATGTAACTTCAGTCGTAACAATTTGATTTGAGCAGCTGTTTTGCTGTACTATTCAGTGAGGATCTGGTGCTCAGGTTCTGCTTTAGGTTATCCAGATTCATGCTGTTGCATAGACAGCTAACAAATGACTCTGATTAACTGCTGACAGACAGAAGCCAACCAGACCCTTAAACTGAGCCAGAGCTCTGAGTGGCTTGTCAAAGGCAGATGCTACAATATGTAAATGCTGCCACCTTGTGGTCTTTTCGAGGGAAGCATACAAATAGTTGACATTGTTCTCCCAAAGACTGTCATGATGGATGTAATCATTCATTTAGTTATTCTTTCACACTCTGTTTCAATTTATTATTGATTCACACGTATTAAGTAATGTAACTGCAAGTAATTAAAAGTAAGTATTTCATTGAAAACATCTAGACAGTGAATGTGGACTATCGTACTTACACTGGGCATGCTGTCTCGCCGTTAATGTGAAAACATCTCCCCTGATGGAGAAGGGAGAAGATGCAGCAGGCCCTGGAGGCCCAGGTGGCCCAGGAAGGCCTCTCTCTCCCGGGGTCCCTTGTGGCCCCTGCAACCCTGTATTAACCAGATGTAAACTGGAGGGCTCTATATGAGCGAGAACATATATGTTTTAATTTTCAAAATCAAAGTAAATTGAAGTCTTTTCTTACCTGTGGGTCCAACAGGTCCAGGTTTCCCAGTGAATCCTGTCTTTCCCAAAAGTCCAGGGGGCCCAGGGGGACCTGGGGGCCCCATTGGCCCTGGTTGTCCTCTTGGTCCTGGAAATAGAAATAAACCAGTCTAAATATGAAATATTTACTCAAATATTCAAAATATTATGTACTGAGGACCCTAAACTCTATGTTGATATTATTTATAAAATTTTGACAATGCTATATTTAATTCTAGTATGGATAGTTTAGTAATACTGGATCTTAAACAGATAGTTCACCCAAAAATGACTCTCCCTCATGCCATCTCAGATGTGTATGAATTTCTTTCTTCTGCTGACACAAACAATGATGTTTAGAAGAATATTTCAGCTCTGTAGGTCCATACAATGCAAGTGAATGAGTACCAAAACTTTGAAGCTCCAAAAAGCACAAAAAGGCAGCATAAAAGTAATCCATACAACTCCAGTGGTTAAATCCATGTCACCAGAAGAAATGTGATAAATGTGGGTGGGAAACAGATCAATATTTAAGTCCTTTTTTACTATAAATTCCCCTCCCTGCACAGTAGGTGTCGATATGAATGAAGAATGCGAATTGCCAAAAAGAAAAGAAGAAGAATGTAAAAGTGAACGTGGGTATTGATCGTAAAAAAGGACTTAAAAATTGATCTCTCAACCACACTTATCATATCGCTTCTGAATATATAGATTTAACCACTGAAGTTTTATGGATTACTTTATGCTGCCTTTATGTGCTTTTTGGACCTTCAAACATTTGGTACCCATTCACTTGCATTGTGAGGACGTACAGAGCTGAAATATTCTTCTAAAAATCTTTGTTTGTGTTCAGCAGAAGATAGAAATTAATACACATTTGGGATGGCATGAGGGTGAGTAAATGATGAGAGAATTTTCATTTTTGAGTGAACTATTCCTTTAAGTCAATAAACTGAAAATTGGGTGAAAATTAAAAACAATTTGTAAGTGTATGCAATCCAGCTAAAATCCAGTAGATAAATATCCTATGTATGTATTAATGGATACATAGTATGAAAGCTTACAACGGTGTGAAATGGTGTACCCTAGTTAAACATAAATGATGTCTGTCTCACCTGGTTGGCCAATGGCTTTGGGTGTTATGGGTGAGGGGTGGGGCCTGTCCACCTCATTATCAGCTGTTCTCTCAGGTGATTGGTTGGATAAGTGGAGAGGCGGTGCCTCTGTATTTTTTAGTAACATAATCTGTTAACAAAGTGAATTCTTATGTTCACCATTTCAATTTAGCACAAATGTCACTGAATAAAACAAGAGGTGACCTACTTTTCTGTATCTTACCTGAGCTTCAATGACACTCAGCCGCCCATTGATGTCAGCATAGCCAGTGCAGTTCATGCACTCTGAAATGAGGAATACAAAAAAGAGATGTTTAGAAGTGTGGTTTGACAGCAAAGAAAGAGAGGACTTTTCCACCATTAAAAGTGATACAACACAACGTGAATGGATTAAGCAAATGTTATAAATCTTTCAAGCATCGGTTGTGTCATAACTCACATTTACCTGTATGATCTTTCAGTCTAAAAACCTACTTAAGGGAGATTTTTAAAAAATTAAATCGGTTTTTGCCATATTAAAATTGTTGGTTAGTGAAAGTGGTAAATAGAACTGATCCTAGTTTGTTATGTGATGTTCTGTCTTAAGTTAACTTTACAAAGACACATTCATACTGTACTTAAAACTCCTTCCAGAGTCAAAGACTTGTATTACAAAATGAAATCAATCCCAAAACCGCAGTGTGAAACCAAAACAACAATCGAATGCTCAGCGTTGCTATGGGAACGATGAGAACTTGGTGGTAACACACTTAATGAGTGCAATCATATCTTTGGTTGACATCTCTCCCTTGGGTAGAATAAGGAACAGGAAAACCAGACCCTGGCAAGCTGTGGATTTCCATTTGCATGGAAAGACAGCGAAGGGGAAAACATCTCACTCTGGATTCCCCCGAAAATCCTCCCTTTCCCTTTGGAGGGTTGTAGAGTAAAGAATGCCTTCACAGCATGGAGCAGGGTGAAGACAACCACAAGGTGCTGGAGGTCTCCTTGGAGGAACAGCAATCTTCCAAGACAGCCGAGTCTTTGGAATTTTAATGCATGAAATGAGAACGGCCGTTGATGAATGGCAGGTGATTCCTCATTGGTGAAACTTAATATTGGAAATGCAATACTGTTATTTTTAAAACTTGGTGTTGATGTAAGTAGAAAGTCAACTTTAGGACAAAGTGCAACAACAAACACAAAGTAAAAGTGTCTCACAAGCTATGACTAAACTACTTCGTAAAAAATAACATTATCATTTGTATAATTAATTTTTGGAGTTCTAGTTTCAGTCAACCAGACATTTGCAGCATCAAGAACTTTATCATCTGACATTCAGTTGACTTATTCAAGACTTACGGCCACAAGCATGTGTCATCAAAGGACACTTTGGATCCCAGACCTTATGAAGGCACATTAGCTTATTTAATGAAATGAGAAGGAACAAATTTGTCTTTCCGTACCACAGTTTACACATATAACAGAGTGAAAATATTTACATGCCTCTGTTTTGCTGGGTCAAATGCCATAAGGACTGCATTAAAGGTGATGTATTTATGTTTATTCAGTGTTAAAGTACTTGAATTCAGCTGTGACGAGGAGGAGGGCGGGGCCAGGCCGTGAATACGCACGCCTGGCCCCCAAACGGGCTAATCAGCTGAGGAGAGGGATAATTGCTGTGGAATGCGGCAGTTCGGGAGAGAGAGAGAGCCACATGCAACTGCCATGTGTGTGTTTATGTTGTGTGTCTTTTTAAGTTCTTATTAAATATTATTTTGACTGTTCAGCCAGGTCCCGCCTCCTCCTTTCCCAACCTTAACCTTGTTACATTGGTGCCGAAGCCCGGGAAGGAGGAGGGATGCGCTGTCGTGGAGTCCTCGCCACTACTATCCACTGCTAGTCGCTGCTGGCCGCCTGAACGCGGAGGAACGGCCACCATCCGCAAGGGGAGGAGGGGCTCGCTGCCGGCCGCCTGGAGCAGTGGAGCCTCTGCCAGGGGCGGAGGAGCTCCCTACCGGCCGCCAAAACACGGAGGGGCGTTCTATCCGCCAGGGGTCGGAGGACTCGCTCTGGTTTGCCCGGGGAGGAGTGGCTGTCGTCCGCCAGAGGTTGTGGAGTGGCTGAGGGCCGGGCGACAGCATATCTGGGCGAACCAGGTTATTCCTCTCTCTCCTCTCTCTCTCTCGCTGTCGTTCCACTTTGCCCTTTCCCTCTCCTCTTTTTCTTTTTTTTTTCCTCCCCTCGTCCCACTCCCCAGCCCTAGAGAGGTGGGGAGAAGCCTGCCGGCAGGCGGGGCCAAAATAGATTAAATAAAATTAAAGTTAATTTCACACATAAAAACGAGAGAAGTTGAAGTGCAGTTAAAATGCAGATAAAAACTAACAATAAATAAATACAATAATATTAAAAAATAAATAAATAAACTAAAAAAAAATACAATTCCTCTAAGTTAGTTTAGTTAAAAACCCACTTAACAAATAAATTAATACATTTCCTCTAAACGGGTTTACTTAAAGGAATAATTCACCCAAAAATGAAAATTTGCTGATAATTTAGTCACCCTCAGGCCATCCAAGATGCATCTGCTCATTGGTAAGGTCACGTGTCACGTGGAGGAGGACTCAGGAATTGCGTCATTGTTTTATTATTATTTGGAAATTATTAATTATATTATTTTATATTGTTTTTAAATTGATTTGGACTGTTTTGGTTTGTAAACAATGACGCGCTTCCTGACTCCTCCTCCACGTGACGCGTGACCTTACCAACAAGCTTATGTCATCACTCTCATGAGCGCGCGTCACAGGAATATACGGAAGCGAACATTTGTAGTTAAAAAGTATATAAGTATTGTTTTTTTTCTAAAAATAATCAATCGTTTGTGTTCAGAAGAACTTTATTTGTCAACTGGAGTCGTGTGGATTATTTTGATGCACCCTAAATATGCATTTTAGCCCGTCAAAAAATGGAGGACATTCACTTGCATTGTTTAGAGGAGGAGGCCTGAAATGAAATCCTAAAAGTCTTAAATTCTGTTTTGATGAAGAAAGAAACTCCTTTAAAAACCCATTTAACAAATAACTAACTAAATAAATACATTTCCTCTAAATGGGTTTAGTTAAAAACCCACTTAACAAATAAATAAATTTAAAAAGACATTTCCTTTAAATGGGTTAGTAAAAAATAAATTAAAAAAATTAAAATTATATATATATAGTTAGTTTAGTTTAAAACCCACTTAAATAAATAAATACATTTCCTTTAAATCAGTTAAGTTAAAAACCCACTTAACAAATAAATTAATACATTTCCTCAAAATGGGTTTACTTAAAAACCCTTTTAACAAATAAATAAAAAAATTAATTTCCTCTAAATGGGTTTAGTTAAAAAAAAATCCTCTTAACAAACAAAAAAACAAACAAATAAATACATTTCCTCTATGGGTTCAGTTAAAAAACCAAATAAATAAATAAAGTGGATTTAGTTCTGCGGTATTTATTTTGTAGGGTCTCCATGGCACTTGGTGATGTATGTTGGAAGCTTGTCTGCGAGTTAAACTGCAGTTGAAGTTTGGCTGACTATGCAAACACAAAATGAAATGTTCAGCTGTTTGACGGTTCTCTTCTCCTCGTGCCTTGGCCGTTATGCACATGGAGCTATAAAAATATGCAGGACTCTGCTGGAGAATAGACTGCTCTCAGATCAGTGGACAGCTCAGTGTTTGGCTATTCTGGAAACACCCAAAGGACAAGCCGTAAAGAGGAGAAAGTCTCTATCATCTTCACAATGAGATCTGCAGACACTGGACTCCTATGCTTTTTGCAGATGTAAAGAAGGGTTAAAGCTGGGCATTTTTGGAACTAGTAGCAGCAGAAATTTATTAGAACTGGCATGGTTGTTAAAATGATGCTAACACATTGCACCACAAACATAGATGATGTATCTATGTACCAACCCAAAGTGCGACTCAAGTCTTAGTAGAAGTACAAATACACAAATCACAGATGTACACACACACATGCACGGACCACATTGAAAATCCACACCCATTAACAGCATTCTGGCAGAGACAGATGGGGTTTTTCAGGGATTATGAAGACACTCGTGTATGCTCTCTTCTGTATGACTACACTGTTTTTATTGGTTTATTGGTAAAATACAACGCAATGGTTTTAGACAGAAGAACTGGCATTAAAACGATAGTTCACCCCAAAATGAAAATTCTCTCAACATTTACTCACCCTCAAGCCATCCCAGATGTGTATGACTTTAACAGAACACAAACAAAGATTTTTAGAAGAATATCTCAGCTCTGTTGGTCCTCACAATGCAAGTGAATGGGTACCAACATTTTTTAACTCATAAAGGCATCATAAAAGTAATCCATATGACTCCAGTGGTTAAATTCATGTCTTCAGAAGTGATATGATGAGTGTGGGTGAGAAACAGATCAATATTTAAGTCTTTTTCTACTATCAATCTCCACATTCACTTTCACATTCTTCTTCTTTTGTTTTTGGCGATTCACATTCTTCATGCATATTGCCACCTACTGGGCAGGGAGGAGAATTTATAGTAAAAAAAGGACTTAAATATTCATCTTTTTCTTGCCCACACCTATCATATCACTTCTGAAGACATGGATTTAACCACTGGAGTCATATGGATTACTTTTATGATGCCTTTGTGTGCTTTTTGGAGTTTAAAAATGTTGGTACCCATTCACTTTCATTGTGAGGACCAACAGAGCTGAGACATTCTTTTAAAATGTTCGTTTGTGTTCAGCAGAAGAAAGAAAGTAATACACATGTGGGATGACATGAGGGTGAGAAAATGATAAGAGAATTTTCATTTTTGGGTGAACTATCCCTTCAATGGTACGACCAGATCTACAGATTATGTGTAATTGTGCATCATTAACCTATATTACAATCGTTGACTATCTAAACAAGTGTTATATTAGCCAAATAGTATCTACAGTTTATCTGCTTTCAATAATCTGAACATATGCATTGCAACATCACTTTCTATATCACATCAGGGTTTTGGCTAATTATCATACAATATTACTGCAAGTTATCCCGATGAACAGATAGACCTGTTTCATAAACCTCACTGGCATTTCCATCTGTGCTCCACCACAATAATGAGATGATCTCAACCGCTACAGGCAGCTGACGGGACTTGAGCACACACGTCCTCATCAATCATGTGGTACCACACCACAGAAGTCCCGTTTTCCCACACTCTATAGCCACTTACACAGCTAGGGGTTCTGATCCCGATCTCAATCTAAAGGAATTTGTAGAGCAGGTGATAGACTTGAACCTCTGCCAGGCCTTCTGGAAACCCGGTATGGGGGTAGTAAGAAAGGCAGCTGGAGCAGATATAGGCTATATACATAGAGATCAGATCCCAACCAGGGGCACCGGGTAGTTCTAATATTCAAGCCTTTACAATGATAGGAACTGTTCCCATGGAAGACTAAATATCTGCTCTGCCACATCTCTACAAAGAGGCCTCTTGATTAGAGAATACAAAAGTGTTGTTTCCTTTATTCTACACTGTAACAATGCATTATCAGGTAACCTAAAATATAGAAATAGATTCTTGAGATAATAATAGCTGGTTACCACATTTTTCAGGGTAACATCAAGGAGGGCTTGTATAAAGTACCCAATCATCATACTTAAAGGAATATTTCGGGTTCAATACAAGTTAAGGTTAATCAACAATATTTGTGGCATGATGTTGATTACCACAAAAAATAATTTAGACTCTTCTGACCTTTTCTTTATAAAAAGCAAAAATTGAGGTTTTAGTGAGGCATTTACAATGGAAGTGAATGGGGCCAATTTTTGGAGGGTTTAATGATCTGAAATGTGAAATGTGAAGCTTATAATTTTATAAAAGCACTTACATTAATTCTTCTGTTAAAACTCATGTATTATTTAGTTGTAAAGTTGTTTAAAACATACTTTTTACAGTCGTTTTAGGTTTTGGGGTTTGTTGACATTGCATTGTCATGGCAACGAAGTTGTACAATTTACTATAACTTTACATAGAAAAGATTAGTAAGCAGTTTTATCACACTAAAATCATGTTAACATGCATATTGTTTTTGTCTTTTGGCTATACTTTTGAAATGGAGTATTTTAACATTTACAGCTTGACCCCATTCACTTCCATTGTAATGCCTCAAGGACGTTGAGTCAAAATAAATTTTTGTTGTAATCAACATTATGCCACAAATGCTGTCGTTTGAGCTTAACTTGTATTAAACCTGGAATATTCCTTTAAGTAAAAGTATAGATACCTTTATGAAAACTTCATTCAGTGAAAAAAGTGATAATCTGCAATTATTACCTCAGGGATCTATTACTTCTTGATCTAACCCATAAAAATAACTTTTGTTGGTGTAACCTCGTTTGTCAGGTAAATTCTGTTAAATTAAATACAATTTTTGAATGTAATAAAACCTAAATACCTTAGTTCACTGGTTCATTAAGGTAAATGGATTTGGCATATATATATATATATATATATATATATATATATATATATATATATATATATATATATATATATATATATGAAAAATAAATAAATAAATAAATAAATAAATAAATAAAACTTAAAGTAGATTCTTGTGGTCATTTCATTTGTTCCACCTTATATCTGAGAGTTCCTCTCCAGTGACAATTGGAATACCGTTTTGAGACAAAGGATCTTTAACAGCTGTCGATCCCAGCTGCAATGACCCTCCCAACAGCTTGCACTACTGCATTCCTTGAAGTCTACTCCAAAGCCTAACATGAAGCTATATTTCTTACACATCTTAGACATAGAGAGGAACTGGCCTTAAAGGTTAAGCATGTAATTTCTGCACCCAAACGGAAATTTGCTAAAATAGCTATTGTTTTCTAACAGGCTTCACAAACACTCCCCTTGTCTTCCATTGGTTACCAAACAGATAGTTCCACCCCAAACTCATGTCATTGCTTGAACCGATGTTTCTATGTTGGGCTGCTCCAACTCAAATAAACAGAACAATCTTTTGATGGAAATGAACCAAAAAATGGCTTACTTATACTTGTTTCTGCATAATGAGCTGGGACATGAGAAAATATTTTAACATCGGCATATCACATTTAATATATGAGGAATGCATTAGTGCATAAAAGAAAATTATCCCAGGGAGGGACAGCAACAACCATTCCAGCATTTTGCTGACTAATTTTATGGAGGGGGAAAATCTTCATCTGGAGTGCATTAATGAACAGTTAAGTTTATCAAATTGGTTTCATTTACAGTAATACAAGACACAATTTCCCATTCTGATGTCAGTGCATTGGTATGAGAATTTATGACACTGTACATTCCTGCAAAACAAAACATTACTAACGTGGTTCAACATGACCTCAGCTAGTTTCACAGTTTCCCTTAACACAATTCTCAATAAGTGTCAGACATTCAACATTCACTCCAAGGGAGCAGGAATCAGTGTCTTATTGCATTTCTGTTTACAGAAATAAACTTTTCATTGTGAGAGTTGGCTTGTCTGGATGTAGAAGACAATATCTTCCTAAGGGTAATTAGACATATAGTGGCCCCAAAAGTATTTGGACACTCAAGTCACACTTAAAAATCTATGAATGTCATTGCATTAGAATTTAAAACCATGTGGCATCTGCAAACAAATGATGCTAGACATTTTCTAAGAACTAACTTCACTTTTCTGAGCCATTTAATCCAATGACTTTCAACCAGCTAATGTTAAGGTCACTTTAAGTGGATGTATGAAGTCATATCCCTTCAAGTTTAAACAGGTGTCCATGCAGAATAAGCACGCAAAATATCCAAATACTTTTTGTCTTAATTTTGGACACTATACCTATTGTTTTATCATTTCAAACCTAACAAACTTCTTATTGTGAAATGTTTTGCTTGAAAAGTGTTATCTTTGTTATAGTGTTATAGTGTTATCTTTCTTTCAAATAAATGACACTTGGTTTTATACACAACACAAATGTTAACCTAAAAAATGTTTCTTGTGGTAACATCTAAATTAAAGGAATAGTTCACCCAAAAATGAAAATTCTCTCATTATTTACTCAGGTGTATATTTGACTTTCTTCTGCAGAACACAAACAAAGATTTTTAGAAGAATATCTCAGCTCTGTACGTCCATACAATGCCAAACTTTGACATAAAGTCAGCACAAAAGTGATCCATAAGACTCCAGTGGTATAATCCACGTCTTCTGAAGCGTTGCAATCGATTTTGGGTGAGAACAGACCAAAATGTAACTCTTTTTTCACTATAAATCTTGCCACTAGGCACAATCATGATTTCAAGCTTTATTGCACTTCCTAGTGATTGCTGCATGTGCATAGCGCTAGATGGCTCTAGGAAGTGTAATCGAGCTTGAAATCATGATCGCCAAGGAGACTTTAGATTTAAAGATTTATATGAGAAAAGTGAGATACATTTTTCTCTGTTCTCACCCAAAACGAATAGATCACTTCAGAAAACATGGATTCAAGCACTGGAGTCTTATGGATTACTTTTATGCTGCCTTTATATGCTTTTTGAGCTTCAAAGTTTTGGACTCTGTTGAATTGCATTGTATGGACCTACAGAGCTGAGATATTCTTCTACAAATCTTCGTTTGTTCTGCAGAAGAGTGAAAGTCATACACATCTGGAATGGTATGATGGTGAGTAAATGATGAGAGAATTGTCATTTTTGGGTGAACTATCCCCTTGACTGCTTTTATTTATGTCAAACATATGATCACTAAATCAACCTGAATACATTAGGTTACAACAAAACTAATTTTAAGGGTTAGATCAGGTAGAAATAGTTCCTTAAGTTAACAATTGCAAGTTACCACTTTATACAGTGTACTTTGTTATCTAATGCAATGACATTCATATATTTCAAAAGTAACTTAAGTGTCCAAATACTTTTTGGGGCCACTGCAGCTTTCTCCATTTGGCCTCATTACAAATGATAACTGGAAATGTCGGGATTACAGACAGACTGACTTTGTAAGTTGAGCTCTTTCACTGTGAGTCACAATCTCATGCCATTAAGGCCCAAATTCCAAAAATATGTTCTTAAATAAGCCAAACACAGAGGGGACAAAGACCCAGGGGATCGGCAGCCTCAGGCTGAAGCTATGAAGACTGATGTGAGAAGGAAGAAGAGAGGGACGGAGAGTGGAGATTTCTGATTTATTTACCATGTCAGAGATCATGGCACCCTTGGACTTGACCCAAACTAAATCATCCACATCTGACGGGATGATCTGAAAAAAGACACCACAGACAGGCCAGTATGTCTGCTGTGGTGAGGGAAGGGAGCTCATTAAACCATCTCTATCTTAAAAAATAAAATAAATTAGGAATGTGTGTCATGGGTAAATTATCCTTACTGGGTCATAAACTCTTTCGAATCATATGACCTCTACCACATCTAACTGTGCTGTGCCATATCACAGTATTGATTCATTTCCCCAATTCAAAATATGTTCTTCCAGCTATTTATTTCAGCATCAATAAAATGTATTTACCCATAAATGAAAAGGCCCAGAGCAGTGCTGGTTCTAATTATGCTAATCCTACCAGGATTACAGTAAAGTGAATCAGTAGTGGTATGAGTAACTGTAAGTGTAACTGTGGTATTATGAGATGGCATGATAATGTTTCAAGCATTTCATCTGTGTTATGTTAGGCAGAGTTATCTGGTACACCAACATGATTAAGTCCTTAAGGATATCTTCATGATTTTACATCCAAATACATTTTTGAATATGATGTATTGACTAATTAGGAGCAGTGTTGGGTAAATTCCTCAAAATAAGTAATCCACTACAAATGACTAATTACTTCTTACTTAAAGTTTTACCAGATTACTTTACTGATTACTTCATCTAAAAATTAATCACATTAATAATTATTTTACTTTTAAGCTACTTTCTAAATCACTTTTCCTAGAAAAGTTTTTGTTTTTCTGCTCAAATTCAAAATTTCTATATTTCTTCCTCATTCATTGTCGCACACCCTTCAGCTGTCACAGAAACGCTAACAGATGTAAATATGAATTAATATTATAAATGTATTATACATATTACTTTAGCGCAAGTAATGTACTTAAAAGTAATTACTTTAAAAGTCAGTAACTATAATCTGATAACAGGAATTTAAATTGTAATGTTACTCTACTTTTTTGATTAAAAAGTAATTAGTTTACAGTAACTAATTACTTTGTAATTGGATACACACTGATTAGTAACACTGATTAGGAGTGATAGGATACTTATGGAGCTTTTTATTGCTCAGATGTGGCTCTTTCATAAATCAAGAGACTTAAAGGTGTTTAAGTGTTTTTTTCACGGAAAGGTATGCAAAAAAAAAATCATACTCCCTGAAACATATCACCGAAATAAGTGAGATATCTCACCGGTCTCTGTGACAGCTCTAGACTTTATAAACAGCAAACAAAAATGTGTCTGCGGGCCGCGGTCTCGGACGCTTTCTGCCTGTCAATCATTTTGCATGTTCTCATAGTGTTGTAGTTGCAGTGAATTATTGAGACTTAATGCCATATTCTGATTTCTAATTTGTCAGTTGAGGGCACTATTTCGCTACTGTTGTGTTTGACAACCATGGGAACATGCTTTGTTTCTCAACCTCAGTGGTTTTTGTGAAAAAAGATTGTGCTCAGTGATGTCATACATTGGCAGTTAATGGTGACTATCTCTTCAAGTTTCAAAAGAACACAAAAGTATAATTCAGAAGTCTAATAAATTATTATATGAGACTCATGATTGTTGTAAAAGCATACGATAAGGTTTTAGGGAGAAACAAACTGAAATCTGAAGTATTATTTAGTGAAAATGTTCACTGACCATTGATCTCCTGTGCGCATTCATGATAGTGCACGAGAGCAACTGTTCACGCAGCGCCCTCACGACGTTGGTGTGTTTAAGCGAAAAATAATTTTGTTTATCTAAAAACAGGTCCACCACAGCGATAGCGACAACAGAACACAACACAGCTGCACAAAAAACAGAGAACAGAACTTACTAAACATGTCTAAAAAGTTTTTAGTCGAAGAATTGATGCATTTCTATGCCCAGCCTTATTTTTTGAAAGTTTTTGGACCGGTGCCAGTTCACAGTGGACGGAGTTACCTGCGCAATGCCGAAAATAGAAAACAAGCGATGATAGAATGTACCGTCGCTCGTCACTGCTGGTCAAGACAAAAACACTGATTACCATAGAAAAGATACCTTTTATCACATGTCATTTGCCCTCAGTTTAGGACACGGTGTGACTGTGGCTGCCTGTAGCCTCCGCTATGTTTCTGTTTGATTTACGAATACTCCATTTAAAAAAATATGGCTGGGCATAGAAATGCATCAATTCTTCGACTATGAACTCTTCAAACATGTTTAGTGAGTTCTGTTCTCTGTTTTGTGTGCAGCTGTTTTGTGTTCTTTTGTCACTATCGCTGTCGAGGACCTGTTATTAGATAAACAAAACGAGTTTTCGCACCAATGTCACAAGGGCACTGCGTGAACTGTTGCTCTTGTGCCCTATCAACAGTCAGTGAATATTTTCACTAAATAATACATTAGATTTCAGTTTGTTTCTCGCCAAAACTTATCGTATGCATTCATAACCATCATAAGTCTCATGGAATAATTCATTAGACTTCTGAATTATACTTATGCGTTCTTTTGAAGCTTGAAGAGGTAGTCACCATAATCTGCAATTGTATGACATCACTGAGCACTGTATGACTGTGACATCACTGACATTTTTTCACAGTTACTCCCTTTGTGTTAAGAAAAAGAAAGAAAGTCATATGGGGTTATAACAACACAGGAGTGAGAAAACAATGACTGAATTTTCATTTTTGGGTGAACTAATCCTTCAAATATAAACTCTGTGTCAGATGTTCTAAAACACCTTCAGAGAAATACAAATATAATCAACTGAAATGCAGTAAGAGTAATTAGCTATAAAATTAATGTGGATTTCATAGCTCAGATAATTAGTCTTGGAAGATTTTTGGTCTTTGATTAGAAATACTTCAGATCATATTGAAATTTCCGAGTTTTAATTGCAGACTTCAGAATCTTGGCACATTTGAGCACAGTTTGAGATAGGAGACACATATGAGATTTCTGGTGTCTTTTTCTCGAGAGAAGCAGAAGACTTTAGACAAAGTCTAAATATGCTCTCTATTTAATCTCAATGTTGCTTAGGAGTAACAATTGAGAAGTCAAAATGATAATGAGATTTAAAATTGAGATCTCATTTATGATTCATTTTTATTTGTTTTTAATTTTTTTGTGGGTTTACGGCATGTATTATAAATCTATAAGAAAATGTTCTATGTTTGTAGTCATCATGCAACCCATAAAGCATTTTCTCAAGGTATACATGTGTATAAACATGTTTATGGATGTTTTGCTCTAAAGTACTCAATGCTCATTTTGCATCTCAGCATCCTGGGGGAAAAAACATTCAGAAGCTATATAATTATGACACAAATCACTGTGAGAGCTCACCCAGATGCTTTATTCCCACAGTCACACCAGCTGTTGTCACTTACTCTCACACCCACACAATGAATGTCAGGGATCTTTTTCTGGTTGCTAAGGGACTTTAATTTAAAAAAAGAATCACCCATTAAGACATATGAATTATGTGGCTGCCCAAAGTATAATAACATGGTTTTGAAATAATGAGGTTATAGCTTATTTCTATGGATCTCACAAAATGAACACAAACATTCTTCAAACCCAAACTTCAAAAGCATAACTAGATTTTTACATATTCTGAAGAAAATGTGAGTGGTGCACTCGCCGCCATGGTGCGAGGGTGTTCTGGGTGGTTGCTAGGGCTGTGCTAGGTGGTTGCTTAGGAGGTTGTTAGGTGATTGCTTATTGTCCCAAGTCAAAAGTCTCTATTACTGTATATTCTGGTCCCTAGATGTGACTTATATCCCTCCTTCAATGTAAGTCCATTGGATTGTTTTTTGCAGTTTTATCATCTGCCAGGCAAAAATCACAAGTCTGAATGCCTAAGCAAGCACCACTAATAATGTCTGACATATTTATTGTTTTACTGTAATGAACTAAATCTGATCTACATCTAACAATTGCTTTGTCTCAGTCATTCAAATGTAGTAATATTTAAGTGAACTTATTTAAGTGAATTAGAGAAATGTACTCCCTTACCCTCTCTGCAGTCTTCCCCATGGAATCCTGGACAGCAGCGCCATTCCAGTGAAGTGATTTTCCTGTAGGTCACTCTGTACACAGGTCTCATCAGCGTTCTGTAGCTGGGAAAATACAGAAAGTCAAAACACACACAGAGTTTGTGAACCGTAGTCCAATATCAGTTACTTTAAAAATGAATAACAATATATTAAGTAATAGTTCACCCAAAAATGATAATTCTGTCATCATTTTCTCACTCTCGATTTATTCCAAACCTGTATGACTTTCTTTCCTCCATGGAACAAAAGGAGATGTTGGGCAAAATGTAAGGGACTGACCGCCTCATCTCCTTTTGCTTTCCACTGAAGAAAGACAGTCATATGGGTTTGGAACAACATGAGGGTGAGACAATGAATTTTCATTTTTTGGAAGGGAAATAATTAAATAATAAATTTTCTTCATACCTGATGAGGTTTGAACACGGCCCAGGCCAGCGGCAACTCTGAAACAGTCGCTGCACAACAGTCTCTGTCCCATTGTGTGTCTGGCATGAAACGGTCTTCTGTACTGTGTACTGGCACCAGTTCCTAGTTCATTCCATGACAATGAGAAACACCAGAGAATACAATCAGATTAGAAGGTCAAGAATCCAATAAAATGAATCCATGGGGCTTTAGAATCAATTTCCACCCCTGAAATGAATGTGCAAAATTCTATGCATATGTGACTGAGACAATTAGCCAATGAAATCATCAAGCTGGACTGTATTAAATATTGCAAACCATATGTACCCAACAGTCGTGAGCCAGAAAAACAGTTGTGGATCAAATATCTTTTAACGGACAGAATAAAAATAGATAGAATAAGCTAAAAGGCACAGTATTTTTATACATATTTTTTCTTTATTTTTTAATTACTTTTTGGTACACAATTTAAAACAAAGAAAAAAAATTAATTCAGTAATATAACCACGTTGATAATTATAAAAAGAAAAGAATAAACAAACAGACAAAATAGCACCAAGAAAGGAAATACACAAACAACAAAAAATCCAACAATAACACATTACATTACATTCTTTGATTTGTGCATAGGAGTCAGCAAAATACAGCCTGTTCCACAGGAGACCGTGATTTATTTTCTCCAGACATTCATATATCACCCAGAAGCGTCTGACAGACGTTCTTGTAGAACACTCAAACAAGTCAAACAGACTTTTAACCATATGTGAGACTGTGTACGTTTGTCTTTCTAAAATCAATCTGGGAAACTTCACATAAGTCTCAGTTGATTCAAAATATTCCAGGATTGTGACCTGCCACTGGTTGTTTCATTGTTCATGTCATCATTCTTCATTTATAAGTCTTCACTCTTCACAGGACAGACAGTGATGAGGCCTGACTAGACAACTGACACCCAAAGCTCTGCATATGTCTACATAGATAGATGTAGTTGTCTATGTCTAGACAGATAGATGTCTAGATGGATGGATGGATAGATAGATAGATAGACAGACAGATAGATGATAGATAGATAGACAGACAGACAGATAGGCTACAACTTTAGTTCATTGACTAAACTGGGGCAATAAATCAATCTGATGACATCATCTAGAGATACTTGAGCTTGTTCAGTTAATCTCTGATAAAAAAGACAAACACATTAAGAGTAAACAAACAGACATTAGAAAGTGATACTCTTTACCTGTTGAGTGTGTTTGCTCCAGCAGGGGGGCGTCCCGTGCTGTGTTCTGATACTGTGCGCTGCAGTCTCACAGGAACCTGATAAATAACAGCTGATGCTTTAAAAAGACTAAACGAAAACGTGAAGATGCAAAGAAGTTTTAAAAGTCCTTCACGCATGGTCCGATGTTAAAAAGGTTTATGCTGATCAGACGTGCTGTTTTTGCTTTAAAGTGGACAAAAACCTGAATGAATTGTTGAGAGACCTGACAGATGAGGAGAGCTTGTCTACAGTGTCTGGAGCACAACACTATCTGCTCTGCATCTGGAGTAAAACACTGACTGTGTCTCAAAACCTAATGAGCTGCCTACTTAGGGGCTGTTCACACCGAACGAGTTTTTGCGTTCTTACGCGCTGTTTTTCAATTGTTTTTCTTTGTAAACACACGCTAGACGTCTTTGATCCTTGAGACGCGAGTAGCGCCGCGTTTTTAGACGCTGCGTCAAGTTAAAGGAATATTCCAGGTTCAATAAAAGTTAAGATCAATCGACAGCGTTTGTGGCATAATTTCTTAAAAAAATAAAAATAAATAAATAAATAAAAAATCGAGGTTCCAGTGAGGCACATAAAATGGAAGTGAATGGGACCAATCCATAAACATTCAAATAGGCTACGCGCTGTTTCAAAAGTGTCAACAACCCCTAAAACCCTACCTAAAACAACTGTAAAACTTTACATCTCAAATAATAAATGAGTTTTAACAGAAGAATTAATGTAAGTGCTTTTATAAAATTATAAGCTTCACATTTCTGCCTTTAAACCCTCCAAAAATTGGTGCCATTCACTTCCATTATAAGTGCCTCAACGTAACTTACATTTTTTTTTTTTTTTTAAAGAAAAGGAGGGACGAGTCGAAATACTTTTTTTGTGGTAATCAACATTATGCCACAAATGCTGTTGATTGAGCTTAACTTGTATTGAACCCGGAATATTCCTTTAACAATAACAGTAACATTTTACAATAATGTTCCATTTGTTAACATATAACAACATTAGTTAACATGAACTAACAATGAACAGTAAATTAACATCATTCATCAGTCTTGGTTAATGCTAATTTCAACATATAGTAATAATGTTAAACAAGTATTTTTTTTAAATCAAAAGTTATATATGCTAACATTAGTTTGCACTATGCACTAACATGAACTAATAATTTACAAATGTATTTTTATTAACTAACATTAACAAATAATTAATTATTAATAAATTCTGTAAAAAAAAAAAAAAAAAAAAAAAAATATTGGTTCATTGTTACCATGATACCTAATACATTAATTAATGTTAACGAACGGAATCTATTTTGGGAAGTGTTACCAAAATAACTTTTGGAGATTTTGGAGACCTGCTTTGTTGCATTCGTGTGATGCCCAAAAGTGCTGTCTAAGTAGGCAGCTCACAAAAATTTGAGACACGACTATTATCTGCTTCTCAGCACTGGGACAGAATATTCTGGTGTGTTACTGGCGTGTGTTTAGTGTGTGGATCATAAACAGATGCAGACAGTGATTTCAGCACGAGACATCATAGAAGGCATTTACACGACTTTAAAGAACAGAAGAAACACTGTTTTTTTTTTGTTTTTTTTACATCTGCATGCAAGTTGCAGCAACGATTTCATCCTGTTATAACCTAGCTAAATGCCAAAGCAAGTGTAGGGTGTGCACAAATATATACAGTATATATATATATATATATATATATATATATATATATACACACACACACAAACTACCGGTCAAAAGATTTGAAACACTTACTCATTCTTTATTATACATTTTTTTTTCTTCTTCACATTTTAGAATAATAGTAAAGTCATCAAAACTATGGAATAACATAAATGGAAATATGGGAATTATGTTGTGACTAAACAAAATCCAAAATAAATAAAAACTGTGTTATATTTTAGCATCTTCAAAGTAGTCCCCCTTTACCTAGAACTGTCAGAAATGTACTCTTGACATTTTCTCAACCAACTTCTTGAGGTATCACCCTGGGATGCTTTTTAAACAGTATTGAAGGAGTTCCCATCTATGTTGGGCACCTACTGGCTGCTTTTCTTTATTATTTGGTCCAAGTCATCAATTTCAAACCTTTTTTTTTTTTTTTTTTTTTTTATTACATTTGATTTTTGTAATGAAATACATTAATATGGTGGCACAATTATATTTTTGTCTACAAAACTAATTTCAAACATTTAAGCATACACCTTCAGATCAAAAGATTTTTAAGATCATGAGAAACATTTCAGTTAAGTGTTTCAAAAGTTTTGACCGGTAGTGTGTATATAGCGCCATTTTAATATAAAATTAAAATACGTAAATAATAAGAAGCCAAAACAGAATCAGAGTACATGTTATGATTAGTATCGCTAAGTATTGTGAAAAATGGGGGTTCAACGGCACCTGCTGGTCAAACGTTGTTCTGCAGTCTGTTCTGATTCTGATACAAACTAGCTTAGGAAATGTCTAAAATATTCTATTATTCTTCCATAAATTTCAGAGCTCACGTTTTTTTTTTTTTAAATAACTACCAAACAACAGAACTGTTACTTTAACAGGTGGTAACCAAGACAGCAGCATGCAAAAATGACAATCACAATTGTTTTGTTAATAGGGTTTCTTCTGCAGTTGGGGTTTCTATTTTACCAATACTGAAAAAATAAATAAAATAAATAAATAACGAATCATGGGAATGTCTCTAATATTTTAATATTTGATTTAAATAACAATATGATTGCTTCTACAACATCAGTGTGCCCACTAGACCAATGTGCAAAAAGGGCAGAGTCAGAAATTCAATAAACAATTATCCTTACTATGCATCTTTAATGAATAATAACAACATACTTAGAATTTCATTTCAGTGTATGTGTTATCCTGTCAAAAAATACCCTAGATAATCAAAATAGGACAGGGTGGCATATGAGACATGTGCTTTTTGAGGTTAGACAAAGAGTGAAATGTCCAATTACTGAAACAAATGAGATCAAGCATCACTGGTAGGGCGAAAAAAGATAAAAGAAAAGAAAATTTGCTTCTTTAATAGTTGGAGACCTAAAAGACCCTGAGACCAGAATCTAAAAATATAAAAACCTAAAAATTATTCACACATTTTGAATCATAACTTAAACATTCACTTCTAGAAAGACTTCTAAATTGCAATCTCTATGCATGTAAACTCACGAAATCTGATTGAAAGACATTCTGCATGTTGAGTCATATTTATTAAAAGGGAATAATGTGGTGATTATACTACTTCTGAATAAAATGTAATATCATAAATTATATTTCAGCTACCCATGTCTTTGATTAATAGCTAAGCCTTCAGTCACCATTTGCATTTATTCATTTAGCAGACGCTTTTATCCAAAAGCGACTTACAAATGAGGAATACAGCAAAAACATTTCATAAGGGACGCCACCATGTATGGCTTTCCTTTTTTTAACAAGCATCACAAGTAAAACTACAGCTTTACAACTGTAACAGTATTTTCAACAAGAAGGGCTTTATCTTGATAGTACATTCATTTCCTCTCCCCACTAACAGGAATGTGCAGTTAACAGTCCGGCTTCGTTTTGTTTTGGCCTATAAACCTTGAATTAATCTAGGAATAAAAACAGTTAAAAAGGGGAAAGATTTGTAAATCTAAAATATTACAAAGAGATTTCATGTGATAATAAATAGCGCCTTCTTGATGTCTGATCCACATTGTGTCTTTTGCAGCAGTCATAGTCAGTGATCAGTCTGGCTGATTATCAATGCCCAGTGCACAGTGTGTATATGTGTGTGTGTGTTAGCTTAGAGGGGTCGACTGGATAACCGAGACCTGCTTGGTACAGATTCTTTTCAGTGGTGGAGCCCCACAGCTGTCCTCATCCTCCTGTGCCCAGAACAACAACAACAAAAAAAGGAACACTTACAGTACATACTGGTTGTCACAGAAAGCATAACTGAATGCGTTACTAGAAGATTACTGTAGAAGATTTGATGCACTCGGAACTTGAGATCTATCTATTTATTATAGCTGAGTTACTGTGTAATAGTTGAGTTAAAAATCATGCTGTATAATGTTGAATCCCTGATCAGTTTTGTTCTGTTTTTTCACCTGAGCAGTGAGGGGTAGAAGATCTTCTTTGATCAGTGTTGGTGGCTCATCTGCAACCTCACTTGACTGCAGCAGCGGTTCTAGAAAAAAGGTTAAACATTTTTTACAAATGGGTCATTAACCTCTGATTAAAGGAGTATTACATCAGATAAGAACATTGTGAACATTAATTCTAATTATTATAATTATATACTGTAGACAAAGTGCACAGTTACACAAAAAGGGCAAACAACTTGATACCGAATATATCTCAGGTTAATATCACTACTAGCTTTATAAAAACA